>NW_005187749.1:25108-43979 GCF_000239375.1 Pundamilia nyererei | reverse complement strand
TCAGTTGTGTGTGTGAGAGCTAAAATTTCAGTAGTGTGTGTGAGAGCTAAAATTTCAGTAGTGTGTGTGAGAGCGTTTCAGTAGTGTGTGTGAGAGCGTTTCAGTAATAATGTCCCTTACGGCACCTCATACTGTCTCCTGAACTAGCTTACAGTACCTGAAAAAATAACTCATACTAAATTACACAATCTTGAACTATACTTTAGAGACATAACCAGTCTTTTTGGCACTTGAGCATTTCCAATCGCTCTGTTTGAAAAGTAGAGGAGAAAGCAAATCAAAGTTTTTATGTAAGTGCGATGAAGCAAAAAAACGCAAAAAACCCTTAAACATCAAAGTTGCAGCGATGTGGTCCGTTGTCGACCTGACCACAAGAGGAACATGAGAAGTCACATCCAAGCGTGCCAAATGATGAAGTCAACCATTCCAGGATACTGGCGGAAAGAAGGCTAATTGGAATTGGAAGGCAAGGAGCTGTCGTCACTCTGCCTGACAGCGAATCAGACAGAGGAAGAGAGCAGCTTTGACGGGCAGGTGATGAGAGACTGCTGCTGTTACTGGTCAGGACGCCAAGCTAGTATATGCACATCAGGCACAACGTGAACTCTCGACACTGAAAACCCCTACAGCCCCAGATAGAAACAACTCGTCTGAAGAGCATCTCAAAAGTAGGTAGTAGCATTTCTACCATACAGTAACTGTTACCCAATCAGACTATGACACTACACTACAGTAAATGTATCCTTCTGATGAAAAACACTGAAACCTCAGTTTGTGCTGTTATCTCTTGTTCCTATAATCTTAAATTCTCTTTCCAGCAGTATAGAGATTGTAACAATAAAAACAAGAATCGTGGCAGGGTTAGTTATAACACTAGTACCACCAAATATCCTTTGGTTCAAATGGAAATGAACACAAACAGCCAGCCCATCAGTTACACAGAAGACTGACCTACTTCAGACTGCCCAAAATATTCAAAGTAATCAATTCTGGATCACACTGTGCAAAACTTTCAACTCCTACAACAACAACCCTGTTAACCATTTCCAAGATCTTCACTCTTTAAAGGGATCACCCAGACACAGTGAGGCACAAAAGTGGACAAAGACGAATGAATCTGTGGTGCAGACAGAGTGAAAGCAGCCAGGCTTTCCCATACAGGATGCAGAGAGCCATAAAAACAAACAGGGAACAATAGACATGGCCGACATGATGAATGGATATTCATGAGCAGAATATCTCAGTAGCTCTTAAAGGCATATTTAAATACATTGTCTTGGAGCTTATTGTTAGCAGCACATACAGATGTACTCGCTGTCTGAGCCCTTATACAGTCTGCCTACCTTCTGAACCTTTGTCATCCTTGTGAGGAATAGTTGGGAAAAATCCAACCTAGCCCTGTTTTCAGCCATCTGACAGTCTAAAGGAAAGTCTGAAAAGAAGCTGAGTAAGGGAGACTTCATGCATTTTGATTCACTATGTATATTTATGTAACTTGACTGAGCTGTGTTTAAGAATGAATCATCTCCAGGAGTAATGTAAGACAAACAAAAAATAAATGGACGGATCACTTTGTACAGCAGTAAGCTGCTGAGTCAGCTGAATCTCAAATGGAAATTTCGATTCATTGCTGGTTTTGGTCGATAGGGGGTAAGCTAAATAATAAGAGCATCTTATGACAAAATGATAGCCCTGCAATGTTGTTCATTCTTAACCTTGGAAAAGAAGTTTGACAAAATAGTCTTGGCTTTTCTGTGAGATATTCTTACATAGCTGGGGGGGAGTAGAACAATTAGTCAGGTCCTCGAGGAGTCAGCACAGGCCACAAATCCCTCAGTGCCTTGAGAGCTCTGCTGTAGAAACATGGGATAGTAAGTGCTTCCAATGCTACTGATTAAAAAAGAAACTAGTGGGACACATGGTGTAGTCTCACTTTCTTTGTTTAAAAAGATTATTATCTGATGCTAAAAACCACTTTCAACAGAGGGGTGACAACCCTAATATACTGAATGACGATAAAATTCCAACTCTCGGATCTGTGTGGTAGCAACTATGTCCACTGAGTAAGAGATCTAGTTTTGGGGAAGCCGAACTGACCCTGTTCAAACTATTCTGGTGCAAACTTTAACAAAAATAATACCTGACCTAGTGTGTCTGTATCTCAGGCAGAGATGGACAGTAATGCGTTACTTGTAACGGGTTACTGCCCATCTTTTTACAGCGAAAAAAAACCCTAAACAAGCTCCGAGTGCGCAACGACGTAATGGGAAATTCACAGAGAAACTCACGGATTCTTCCACTGAGTCTTTGATTTCATTTATTTTCTGCTGTGTTTTACTTGCATCTATTTGAAAGAGTGAGTGTAAACACAAAAAATATTTTTATTTTATGTGCTGGAATGTGCAGAAAATAGGTTTGAATGTTAAACTAATTTCTTCAAGTCAGAGAATGTTGCATATAATTTAATTTTTGCTTGATGCATAAAGTTAAAAGATTAAAACTGATAAAACAAGTTTAAAAAAAAGAGACTTTTCCATTTGATTACATTTTGTATGATGATTATGCAGAAAAAGTAGAATTGGGCTGAAAGATCTATCGCTTTATCACCTATTCAGGTTGTAAATCGTGTTTTTATAAAAGTAACTAAGTAACTAAGTGATTAATTACTTTTGAAAATAAGTAATCAGTAAAGTAACGTGATTACTTTTTTGGGGAAGTTATCAGTAATTAGTTACTGATTACTTTTTTCAAGTAACTTGACCAACACTGATCTCAGGAGGTAGAGCGGGACATGTACTAATCAGAAGGCTGGTGATTTGAACCCGGGCTGCCCCAGTGTGCATCCCAAATGTCCTTGGGCAAGACACTAACCTCAAGTTGCTTTCCGATGCCTTCCAAGTATGAATGTGTGTGAATAAATTTTTGCATTATGCATAGAAAATAAGTGCTTGTACAAATGGGTGAATGAGGTTAGTCATATAAACTGTTTGAGTGCTCAGGTAGAGCAGAAAAGTGCTATATAAACCCAATCCATTTACCTAATGTGATCATTTTTATCCTCAGTATAGGTTCTGCAGATGGCAACGTCACTCAGTTGGTTATCAGACAAATTCCGGAGGCAGGCAAGTCAAGATCGACTGAAATGTTTTCTTTTACTTTTGGTACCATGGTACACGTGTCACCATTAAACCAACCATGTATCTCTTTTAAAGTAGCTGTAAAGTTAATATTTACATGTTAGAATACAAAAAAGTAAAAGAGCATTTAAGCAACACCCAGAAACCTCTAGACTCTACTGAAAAAATGTGCACGCTGACTGGCTGGAGTCCATATGTGAGAGGCCTGAGTGAACCAGAAAGGTATACCTTTTGCCTTCAAAGTAAAGGTTGGGCCTTTACTTTGAAGTCAACACAGATAAAACAGCACAACTTTTTTCCCTCTTTGTGATACCCACTTGCCAGCTGGGAAAAAATATATTTCTCTAGCAACTGGTGGTTACTAGTGGGTCACTGATCAGTCTCTAGGCCTTACCAGCAGTTCCATAGTAAATGGAACATCCAACAACCACTCACAACCAGTTGAGGAATACAAATTTTTCCGATGGCCATACCACATCACATTGACCATGATAATACCATTTTAAAATTTTAAGTGATTTAAAAGTGTCCTATGTAGATATAGCATTTTCTTTTTTATGTTGGTAACGTTAACAACAAAATTAGCTCAGGCTTGTCTAAGAGTGAGAATTGCTTGTCAGTAAAAAGTAAAAAGAGGGCAACATCAGCAACCTCCAACAAAACAAAATATGCAAGAAAACCGAAAACCCTCTTCCACTACCTGCGGCATAAACACACTGTCAAGTACAACCAGGATACCAAGAAGGAGATGCTACTGGCTGATTATGTTCAACCCAAAAGTAATGAAATTACTCAACGGAGTATAGCTGGCACACTCACAAGTTTCACTCCATGTTACAGATAGAGCCAACTGTGGATGGAAAAGAAATGAAATACAGATGAAGTTGCATGGATGAAAAGCAGAGCTTTAAGCATCCTGTTTAAAAAGATTAACCAAGAAACAACATCTCAGGTAGAAAACATCTTTCAGTTTCAGATTTATTATGTTACAATGCTGTGCAGGCTGCTGAGGAGTAGCAAGGTTTTGTTACTTTTTTGTGAAACTACAATGATAAGCAGTTATGTGAGAAATTTGTGCTTATGCTGTGTCACTGGATATTATGCTACTGCGATAACTATTGCACTATAATGCTATTGCTGCTGGCACCTTTAGGCAATAGAGTCACACTTTAAATAGGTTAGTCTGTCATTAATGACGGTAATTGACTGGGAAAAAAAGAAGGAAAATGTTCATTTTGCACTAATATTTGCTGCTGCCTGCAAGCTGCAATTAAAATACTGAACAATAAAGAGTTTAGTGTGTGTACATTATAACCCCCCCCTCCCCCCCGACCAAATCATTGAATTCACCTGTTCCAGTCACTTCCATAACCACAAGTTTATAAAATCAAGTAATCAAGTGCACACTGGTTCTACAAACACTTTTCAAAAAATGGGTCACTCTTTTAGGAACTCAGTGTGGTACTGTGATAGGATGTGCAACAAGTCCAGTTGTGAAATTTCCTTGCTAACAAAGTGGAAGCGACTGGAAATGACAGCAGTTCAGACATAGAGGATGAGGATGCTGATGTGCATAGTGCACAGAGGTCGGCAACTTTCTGCCTTCAGATCAGCTTAAAAACAATGTGTAGAGATCTTCATGTAATCTGTTTCCATGGCCAAGCAGCTGCATCCAAGCTTTATAGCTTTACACTTTGCACTAGTGCACAAAGCAAGGTTCCATAAAGATATGTAAGAGTGAGTTTGGTGTGGGAGAAGTTGACTGGCCTGCACAGAGTCCTGACCTCAACCCATCAGAACACCTATGGGATGAATTATGGTAAATGGACTGATTCTTATATAGCGCTTTGCTACTCTCCCAAAGTACTCAAAGCACTGTATACAGCATGCCACATTCACCCAATCACACCCATTCTCATAAGCACTGACACTAAACTGCTTTTCTAACAACATTCACGACAATGGATGCATCGGAGAGCAACTTGGAGTTAGTATCTTGCCCAAGGATACTTGGCATGCAGACTGGACGAGCCAAGGATTGAACCACCAACCTTCCAATCAGTAGATGACCTGCTCTACCTCCTGAGATATAGCCACCCCAATTAGAGCGGAGACTGCAAACCAGGCATATTACTTGGCCATCTCAATCACTACTCCAACTTTAATTTATCTTTATCCATACCCTGGTTAACTCTTCCTGATTGGAAATCATGTAAGCGCTGTTAGGATCTCCAGAGTTGAAATAACACCTGTTTACCTGGTTTTTCACCTTTTTTTCTTTAAAAAATGGCTGTTTTAGTCTCAACAAGCTTGTGTCCAAACAAATTTTTGTTTGGACACTTTATGACAGTTTCTAGTAGTTTATGTTGTTGTCATGGAGAGCTTTATTAAATTGTGTTGTTAGTTTTTAATACATGTATGCAATTTAGCCAGGAAAATCTGCATTAATACATAATGAATAATGGCCAGAGAAGATAATGCTGAAATGTGCACAAAATCTTGTTTCTTTTGCTAAAACATAGATTTACCAGGTGGAAATCCAATCCCCAAATCACCTTGTGTATGGTATCTTTAACAGCATAGGTTGTTGCTCATATTCCTGTTTGGATTAAAACCAGAGGGCCGCGATGTCCAAGATGGAAATGCATTCACTCCTGCTGGCAATCCCACTGGCCTGCAATCAGAGACTGGGCCAAGCTACAGTGCTGTTTACAAGAAACAAAAGCCAACATCTCTGCTGTTCCTGACAGCCATTGGCAATCTAAAAACTCCACACTGTGTGGATTATTTCAGGTGTCTTGTACCTTCCTCCAATCAAGACCAAATCTGGTCCTCTAAACATCCTTGTTTGTGAGTAACTTATCTGCTGTGGCTTTGAGCCAAAGTCTAATGAATTCACTAATCCACAGACACACTTCCTCCGACTATCAAATCAATAAATACAAAGGAGTTGTCCCAGTGGTTTAGGTAAAGGTGAATTCCATCTACACCTCAGTTTACTGATGCCAGAACTGCCTCCGATCACTCAACATGATTGATTTTGAAACTTTAAAAAAACAAACTATGACTGCAAAAAACAAAATCATCAAGATGCCGGCATGAATAAAGCTCTATGAGTCTAACCTGCATGTGGATGTTAAAATACGAATGTCCCTTATGTCTAATTTTCATGTTTAATTACTTTTCTAGCTGTGTGTTGCTTTCTTATTGGCTAAGCTTTATTTACTTCATGTGTATAAGCATTGCCTTTATTGCTCTGAGTAAATGAGAGTTGCAAATTCTCACTGGACCCTCCTGCATACACAAAGGTTAATGGAAGAATGAATGACTACAGACAACCTCAACCTGTTCCTCAACCTTCCCCCCACCACAGGTAGGCCACGGCTGGGTGGACCGCCACACAATAATCACCTGCAGTGAGAGGAAATCACTGTTGCTATGGAAACACCATTTAGGAATCTCGTGATCCCAAGTGCACATGCTGCCTACAGCCTAATTTGTCCAAATTCATAACTTCGTGCTGGTCTATCCTCTAGCTGGAGTACACAGGAACATTACCACACACTAATAAACACTTTAGAGTAGAATTAGAGTTATTATGCTGAGGTGGGCAGCACTAACGCATCTCTTGACCTGCACGGAGATCTGAGTATGTTTAAATATTCACAAATCTCTAAAAGGATATGGAAATAAAAAGTCAAGATTAAAAATTCCAATCATCTCCTTTTCATTCAGTCGTATTTTCATTTTTTGTTCTTTTTATTTCTGTAAATGTACACTAAGCAACATAAAAGTGTTTCTATTAACAGCAGATGAAATGATCATGTCTCATGTAAAATAAGCTGTTCGCAGGAAATTATCAACAAAAGCTCTAGTTGCTGATTGCTTTGTGGAGCTTTTTATAGTTTTTATTGCACTGCTTGATCTTGTTGCCAACCATGGCATCAAATTATAGCCTATATCACTCAGTAGTGAAGACTTCTCTTTCGCATTGTTTAAAACAAATATAAAATGTTCAATTACAACTTATATGTGATATGCTGGACTTTTCCTACAACATCAAATGGGAGCAACACCTGGTAACACGTTATTTCAGGGCGATCTGGTGTCTCAAATACCAACTTAAGATGCCAGGAATCCTCTCACCCTTCAAATGTTCAATTTGGAAACACTCCTTGTCTGAGCTTTGTTTGGGCTCATTATCCTGCTGCAATATGAATGCATCTCCACAAAGACACAAACCAGAGGGTGGAGCATGTCTCTAAAGAATAGAGTTCTACTTCTTCTTGGTCACGTTGGACTCAATTTGGTGCAAGTATCCAACTCCAGAATAGAAAAACACCCCCAGGCTTGAATAACTCTACCATCATGTTTCAGTGTGGGTTTGATCTGCTGTGGTATCGTTTTTTTCTCCTGTTGGTCTCCTTACATACACCCTTCTGTTACAGCCAGTAATCTCTAAAAGGGATTTATCACTGAACAGGGTTGTTCGCTATTATGAAATGCTGGCACATGTTTATCCACCCGAAGCATTTGATCATAGAGCAGGATGATATGGTCAAAAATATTTATCACGATATATATTTGAAAATTTGCGATAACGATATAACTGACGATATAATTGATGCGAGACAAAATACAACTCCACAACATTACTAGCGCAAAAAAACGTCCATTTATTTTCACTTAAACAATCAGCTGTTTTTATGTGCATTAAAGCTATATAAACATTTAACAGTGCAAATGCAAATTCCTTGCTGAAACTTTAACCAAAAGGCATTTCCAGTAGAAATGGGCTGACATATCCTGAGCATAACCATGTATAATATCCACTGAAGTTAAAAGGAGGTGCTTTGCAACATTAAACTGCAGTGTGCCAAATAAAAAAGTCAAACACGTATTTTTTGGACCATAAGGTGCACAGGATTGTAAGACACATTAAGCGAAACAAAGCAGTCAGATAAATCAAACTTTATTCAACTCATTCTTCTTGCTTCCTCCACTTCTGTACCATTGATTCATTAATGCTGTATTCTATCACAGCTGCTCTGTTCCCATGTTGTTGCAGTATATTAATGACTAACCTCGTATTGTGCATGGATTATCTCAGTTGTTCTCCTGAAGTTTGGTCCGTTTACAGCATCCTCCCATGCGATTGCATTTGTCTCTAACCATCAGGAACCCCGTTAACTTTTATCAAGTGGAAAAGTGTTAGCGTTCATCCTCCAGCTTCACTGTTTATGTTATGCTAACATAGCTGTGTCGCTAGCGATCACGTAGCACATCATTATATACCAGCTAGCCCAACTTCAGTAACCCTACAAACATCACTGCTGTTTAGTTTCCTGTCTTTATTTATGTTGGAAGTGATAGCAGAGCTGTATGTTTGAATTTTTTCAGAAATCTCTCAGTCAGAACATGCTATATCATGCTTAGGTAACTAGCGAAACTAGCGAGCTAACTTCCGCTAACTTCTAACTCTGTTAAATGTAATCCGTTTCACCCAACGATCCGCTTTCCCCTTTCTCATTTTCTGTTGCCGCCATGCTTTTTCGGCCATGTGAGCATGCGCGTTTTACCCATATTCTATCGCGATATTTTATTTTCTTATCGCTGCCTAACATTGTACCGGTATTACCGTGAACAGTATAATATGGCCCAGCCCTACTTGATCACCACTCATGGTCTGTCTGATTTGTTGACAATGATCCAGTTCCACAAATGCTTCCATCATGCCATGACTTGGCACCAAGAAAGGCCCCTCTTTGCTCTACAGTCTCACTTTAGACACATTCACTTATGTCTGATGGCACATCAAGACTCCCAGTCAATTTACTTTAACAAATTTCTTAAAAGTGGATCAAATCACACCATCATTGTAAACAGTTCAAAAGCTGACCCTTTTTGGTGTAAACAAAGTCAAAGCCACTAATCAGAATTAGCAATATTGCTTTAAATTTACATATCAGAATATTTTGTTTTTTGAAATGAAGCTTGGTCTTTAAATTTCCTGAACATTTTTTCAGTGTTTTCAGTGTATGTCCAGGTATTTGAACCCTCTGGATTGCAGGTAATGCACATTTTAGCACCTGTACTAGAAACCTGACATTCAAGACGATGCCCATTACACAAAGAGAGAAACGTTGTGCTGTGCTGGTGCTTCATTCAAAAAACAAACCTTGTAACTTTGCCTTTGTAGTCTGTAGCTGCCACTCTTACGCAAAGCCAGAGCAGAGAGGAAGAGAAAGAGTGAGAGATCACATGCTGTAATCATTAATGTATCATCCATCATCAATCCAATAAGCTGTGCAGCCCCATGAACCCTTTGCTCTCCTTTAAGGTTGCCTGAGGACTTGGTTTCTGCGAGAAAATGACTTTTTCCCTCTGTGACACGGGCTCCAAGCTCTGCTCTGTTGTCAGTTCTTGTGTCCTGCAGTATGTAAACAATTATCGCGCTCTACAATTTTTGCAGGGCTAGCAGTGACGTGTAAATGTAGATTACAGAGAGAGGGGGAAAAAGCACACAGGCAAACTTAATGAACGGCTGGCATTGCTGACTAGTCAAGAGTTACGTGGGGTTAAACAATTAGCCAATTAGCCTGCTGGATAAACAATGCGGTTGCATATGTTTATTCAGGGAAGATGTTCAGAGGCGAAGACTTTTTATAGCAGCATGCTGACGATGTGCTGAGTCAATGTTGACTCTGTTTGCAGAAATGCTAAAACAAGTGCAGCAGCTGGAAAACGGCACCAACGCTGAGTGTCAAAACAGCCAACGGAGCTTGTTTCTAGGAACTGAACAAAGTGGTCCGCAGTTATATCGTGCAAGGACAGCCTGGGAAGATGCAGATACTGCTTTGAACACAGACTGCTCTTGCACCCAGCACGACATGACCGTTCCCATGTCTTGAGGGAAGAAAAATTACAATCACTACCAAAAGTATGATGATTGTATATAAAAAAACTAGGCCTCGCCACATGAAGGGACGGAGAAGGCCGCGCCATTCATTTACATCCAAACTCATGCAATATGGAGGATGTAATCATTACTGTGGCACATTCAAAGTGAGAGTTTTTCGGAAGAGCGGGGAGGAGCGCATTAGCTGTACATTAGCTGGTAGACAGGGAGCCATGAGCGCATTGATTAGGTCTGCATGTAGCGCCAGGACCGATATCTGTGGGCTGTGGACATTACACAACCGCTGTCTCTCTTACAGTGTACTTCCTATACAGCATGTTCACCTGATTCATCCCTGAGGGGGCACGATCTGTATTCAAAGAATGCATTATAGGTATTAAAGACCAGTGGTAGCTTGAGGAACTGCACTGATGACTGCTATTTGGAAGTTACACATTGCATAAAAGTAAGTCAGAGGATATTTCTACTGTGGTTCAACCAGCATTTGCCTGGCACAAAATTTAAAAGAAAAAGCAGTGGGTGCCCTAAATCTAGGACTCCATATCTTGCTAACACTGGTACCACTTCTACTACTAACAATAACAATAATCTGCACATAAACAGACACATAATCAGAAGAAAGTAAAGATTAACGGCTTAGCTTAAGATTAAGCAGTGAAAAAAGTGAATTTTGTTTAAAACAAATAACAGCTACAGCTGACCTAACTGACTGAGGAGCTGGTCCAAAGATTTTGGTGCTACAACCTCAAAAGCACAATCGCCTCTGTTTTTAAAATCAGAGCGTGGAACAGTTAGGAGACCCCTGGTCAGAAGAAGTCTCAGTAGCTCTGATATATACGCAAATGCCTGTCAATGTAGAGCTTTTTTGTTAAGTTGCACGAATTGGCCGTTTCTTAAGGAAAGGACATAAGCAGCATTCTTTAATATTGCTCTTGAAAGGTCAGAGGTCATGGCAAAAAGAACATTTGATGTTGTGCTGAGGGACGAGCAGCTGGAAAGATTTCTCCTGCTCCTAGCAGAGCTTCTTCCTGTGTCTATGAACACTTGAAGCCATGTTCCTCTCTGATAACTCTTGTGAACTGATAGGCATATCACCCCTACCATAACCCGCACTCCAGACCTCATAATCACTCCTTTCTTGTACGCCCACCCCCCATGAACCTCCTCTGGCAGCCACTGTCAGTTCAGGCTTATCCAGACACCTTTCGCTGACATAGTATGAGATTGAAGCCCAGTTATCTTCCCTGTAATGCTGCATCCTCCCACCACACTCCCACCTGCAGTGGTGCTGCTGCTGAGAGGGGAAACATGATAATCCTCAAAAGGTAAAAGCACAATATGTGGCAAGGACTCTCTCAATGAGAAGCTATGTAACCTCAGAGCTGCTCTCTGCCCACGCCACATGTTGGTCACCCTCCTCCCACTCCACATCAGTTGAGGTGTGTACCCACTTGCCCTCATAGCATATCCAACCAATGACAGTTGAAGGCGGAATAAAAGCGCTAACTTTTACCTACAGACTAATATCACAACAGTGATTGTCCAGGTCCCAGAGGAGTCTGGTGTTTGTTACCATGGCAGTTCCCCACACCCCCACTCCCTCCTCCAATGTGTCTTTTGCTCCTGCTTTGCTGACCTGACCTTCCATTGTCCATTTATCTATTTGTGTGTGTGTGAGAAGGGCAGAGGCGGGGATTATATGGTCCTCCAGGCAGCTGTAAAATATGACTTATGGCACCACAGTGTTCTAGATGCTACAGCAGCTTCTCTTGAGAAAGGAGGCGACAGAGACGGGGGTTGGTGTTAGCAGATAGGGAGAGAATGGAGAATTGATCTGTTAGAAATCAGAGGGGAAGAAAACCAAAGGAGCAATAGCGGATTTCTTTTCATGTACTCCAGAGAAGATTAGGGCTTAAGCGCCGGCTAGTCGCGTGGAAAAAAAATCTCATTGGGCAAAGAAGAAGATTGAGGAGGAGAAAAAAAGGAGTCAAACAAGGCCACTGCATGATGCCTTTTTCTCTCTCACTTGTATTCCCCCGTGTTAAAATATGACAATCCAATTAGTGCTCCATTTCAGAAAATCCACAGTTGCTTACTCGGGTTCAAACCTGAGAGAGGAAACAGAAAAGGGGCAAGGATAGAGCCTTGGTATTGCCATTCTAGGAAAAGACTGATTTTATGATGCTTATCAAGCCGCCTCTTTTTGTGTGCGCCTTTAAGGAAAGATAACAGGTACATACAAACCCAACAAAAGTTACAAATCAGCAGATCTTTGAGGAACAATGACAATGAATGTCCTTAGCAATAAATTTCATGTTCTTACAGTTTGGCTCATTCCTACAGTGATATTTCCCCATTTGGATGGCTGCATGCTCTATGTGTACACCATTGCAACATAGTCATTAAGCCAAACATATTGAAGGATTGAAATTGGGAGGTAGCTTTGACAAGCTAAGAAAATAAGAAAATTCATTACCAACTTTATGTGTGGCTTTTGTCCTGTCTTCCTCCCATCAGCCCCAACTGATCGCACCACCAGATTACTGCCTTTCCCTAAGCCTGGTCCTGCCCGAGGGTTCTTCCTGTTAAAAGCGAGTTCTTCCTTCCTACTGTTGCCAAGTGCTTGCTCATAGGGGCCATCTGATTGTTGGGGCTTTCTCTCTATTATTGGAGGGTCCACCTTACAATATAAAGCACATTGAAGTTATTTGAATGGAACTGAATGTGCAAAGGCTTACGTTCATATAACGTTGTGGAGAACAAGGGCTTTTTTATATACTTTAAATACTGAAACCCAGCTGCGTAACACCATCGCAACTCAGAGAAGTGGCTTTATCACTGTAATTAAACTGACACAAGACTGAGGCTAGACAAAGATTTCCTTATGTTATAGATAAAAGAATGCTTCAAAGAGGTAAACACTCCAGTGCAGTGTCAAGAGCTTTTTCTAGTAGAGTAAAGTACTGAGTTTTATTCTACCCTGTCTTGGTTAAACTTTCCATTCAACATCCTACAGACACACCGAACAGCTCTGTGGGATGTACATGAATAAGTCTGGAATCATTAAAGGATGCCGATTTAATGTCCATAAAAGCCTGTGTTTGTTCCCCTAAAGCCATGTGTCCTTGAGAGAGATACCAAACAGTCATCATTCAAAACAGCACAGCGAGTATAAGCCACAGCTTCATGCATAATATGTAAATGTAATCTCCAAAAAGTCTGTACTCATCCACAAACACTTTGTCTCGCCCTGGGTTCTAGCATAATCTGTTTAAACCAACAGAGAAATGAGCCAAACTTAGAGAGCCTATTTGACATTATTTACCCTCTTTTGCCTCTGCGCCCACAATTTTTACATTTTGATAGTCATCTTTGCAGTTACAGCTGCGTGGCAGCAGCAGAGCTACTGTAATCAATGGTTTTCCACAGAGCGCCATTCCAATGAAGCCAATCTATGAAAGCACCAGTGTAGGTATTGATGTTTCTTGGCAAAACTCCAGCCTTCACACTCAGTGATGTGAAAGAAACTACTACTACTAAAATTTGTGTGGGCTACAAGCAAACCTCAACAGCACAGGCAGAGCTCGGGAAGCAAAGAAAAGATTTAACAATCAACGCTTCTGTATGCATTTAATTTAATTTAACAGTAATTTGGTTTTCTTGCCCCAACAGATTTTTTTTTGGTTACAATCTGCAACAAACAGCACATCTACGTTTGCTCAATGAGAATCTAACAGATTCACACTATTTTACAACGCACTATTGTCATTTTACCATGTTTTATCAACCGTGGCAAAACTGACCCTGTCCACTCAAGGAAAGCATTTCCAGGCCTCTGCCTTATCTGAGGTGGATGTTTGTAGAGGATTCCAATCTAAACCTAAGCTAGCAGGACATTGGGTTCAGCACTGGGATGATTTTTGCAGCAGCAAGGCACTAAGCAGGTTAAATCCACCAACAGTGCAAGTATAGGGCTCTGTCCTTCAACACATTTATCCACCTTCATTTTCACATTTAACTCTTTATGGCCTATTTTTGTATCTGTATATTGTATAATGAGCCACCCATGAAAGGCAGTTTACAACAATTCCACAGCCAGACATTCACCACAACCCTAAAGCCACAACTAAACAAAGGAAACACATGTAGTGAGTTGTCTTAGACAAACTCTTGCACCGTAAAAAAACAAATCCTAAAAAAACACTAATATTCCAGCAGCCGGGGCGCCAAAATAATACCAGAAAATAACAGAAAATAACTTTCCCATGAAAATACAGTTATTTTCAGTAATGACAATACAGTTTGTTGCCCTAATTTTACATGGGATTTTTCTTTTTTGCTTTTAAACATTAAATTAGGCACAATTTAATGAGATTAAACAATGAAATTACCTATAAACAAGGTCAATGAATGTGGCAATATAAATAATAATACTTAAATGTACAGAAATATACAGTTAACAGTTGGTTTAAATAATAATAATAATAATATATGCACATGTACAGACAGATACATTTAAAAAACAAGAAAATTATGTTTTATTACATTTACAGTGATTTTATGTTCATTTACATTTGAAATGTAAAATCAGTCTATTTATGTGAATTTAATGATATTCTAGAAAGACAGTACAAAACTGTAAAATACACAGTAAAATACTTTTATATTGCTTTTTTTTTTCAAGTGTGGGCTACTTGCCAGTGTGCAACATGTTGTATGTAGTCTGCCGTGTTTTGTGATTTGCTCACACACCAGCTTTAGGCAGTCCTTAAAAATATGAGTAAAATGTCTTGAAGCATGCTCAATCATCCAGGTAAGGAAATCCCAGGAAGTTGACACTGTTCATCTGGATGTTGTGTTTTCAGTGTTCCATCTTCTTCAGTCATGAAACACAGATTTCCTCCCACAATATCTGTTCACACCCAGAGATCCTTTATTATTTGTCTATGATGTTGTGCTAAGTCTAATATAAACCATAATCATGTCCATAAATACATGCCAGCAAGTGATCAAGTCAGATCGATGTTATCCCCAGCCAGGAGTAGATTTTATGATGCTGCACTTTGGGGGCTGAGCCTTTTACCCTCCAACTTCACATGTGATTAATGACCTCTGACCTTGCAAGCCATGACCCCAGAGACAAATATGTGTGATAGGAGCTGCATTTGAGAGGTCAAAGGTCAATACAGGCAACACAGGCATTGCCTGGAGTCAGTCATGCACTGAAAAAAAGGCTTTACTTGGATTTACTTGATTCAATAGTGGACACTGGTTGCACACAAATTTTTTGCTTTGGCAGAAACTTAAACAATTGAGTTAAATCAACACAACTTTTTCATATTCAGTAACACTGTGCATTTTGTGTTCATGAAACGCGATTGAAACATGTTCAGATGAAGTAAGTTGAGCTCTTGGAATATTTTAATCCTTCACAATTTTGTCATTTTATTTCAACACTATTCAATAACTCTTACCCCAATACTACTTGGTCACTTAAATACTACATGCTGTCTTCATATTACATAATGTTCAACAAAGTATAGATCCGGTTACCATAAAGATTGAATGGATCTACAATAGCTACGATCCTCCTAACCTTATTCTGGTGCAGGGGGGCTGGGAAATAACCCTGAAGTGATAGGTTACAAGGCAGGACAACTCACAAGTCTATCACAAACTACCATTTGCAATTAAATTCACAGGTAATTTAGAATCACCAATTAACCTAACTCTAACAACTGCTTGACTTTTAACTGTGGGATGAAACCAGAATACCCAGAGAGAACCCAGTGCAAACTCGCCAGATTGTGGATTTGAACCCAGGACCTTCTTAACGTGAAGCAACAGCACTAACCACCATGCCACCAATCCAGACTTAACAAAAGGAGGAAAGCTATGATTTCAAGGCTTGATGCAGAATTCTTTTGTACGTTTTTGTCCTTGACAGGTTAAACCACAATAAATAGCAATAGCATACATGTGGTGTGTGTGCAGTTGTCTGCATCTTATAACTCCAGTGATTTTCCTGCAGTTTGACATCTCGTGCGATCTTGTGAATTTCATGAGTTCAGCAACTAACCACTCTTACTAGATTGTATCAGCTCATCTCAACAAGAACAAATTAAGTTGTTGAATTTCGTACAGATTCTTCATGATTTAATTACATTCATAGAAACATGAAATTATTGTGTTGAAATTACAAGTTAGACTTTTTTAATGCAACAACCACCCAATTTACTTAGAGGCGGCTGCTCGATTTGACTGAGATGGATGCCTTCTTGAAACCACGATCCAAAGCGTGCGAGACTGAAATCCCGTGCGGTGTCGCAGTAAGTTATTGACTTACTCGAAAATGATATGAACAATTTAATCTAGCCTCTCTGCATATCATGTAGTTTCTACACTGTATAGTTACACTTAACTTTAGAGCATGAGGCACTTATGTTAAATACATGCAAGATGCTTACGTAAATCCAAGAGTTGGCCAATCCCTTTTTTTCAGTGTGGTGTCCCAGTCCCAATTAATACCCTTCAGGTGAAAGTGCAGGTTCATGCCCCAAGAAGAGGACACCTTTCTGTTGTGTAGCTGAACTAAATGTCTCTGTGGAGAAGGCTAGAAAGAAAATTCTAATTCTGCACACAGTAATCAATGACATTCATTTCCTAAAAACAGCAGTTTTCAGCTGTGGTAATTTGCATTTGAGTTATTCAGTTTAATGACCTTCTTGGGATAAACACTCACAAATTAGCATAGTGTTGTGATCCAGTGCAAGACACTGTTTCTGATTCAGTTTGTGAACATTTTGGCTGTGATATAATTTCCTAAAGCCAAACAAGAATGGAGTTGCTCTCAATTTCTTTTTGTTGCACAGAAGAAATCTCCATACTTTAATTCTATAGCTGCAAGAAATACGTATTCTTCTTATAGCAAATGTAGATGAATCATTTAAAGAAGTCACTTCTTGGGGGAAACTCTGGTGATGTGAACTGTCTGCAACAAGAAGTGGATACGAGCAGAACAACATGCTCCGATGACCTCAAACAGATTCTGCCCACCTGTGGTGAGACATCTCCCCTGCTGTTTTTAAATCTAATCACTGATATTAAAACGCCTTACCAGAGCTGTAAAAGAGATGACAGGTGCCTTTCTCAATTTAGCCTCTATTTTTGTTGTACCCCATCTGCAGATACAACTTTGAACCACACCAAGATTTTTAACCAGCCATGGTAAAAGACAACTCCCTGTCTCCACGTCCATGCCCTATCCATTACCTGACACCACTACTGTTCATCTTGCATGACACATCTGGCAGTAATGCAGCTATCCATCAGTGGAAGCATGTCGTGGTGTAAATCATCGGCGATGCTTCATGAGCTACAGACATCAGACCCACCAAGCGTGGAAGGGAAGAAAGAGTCGAGGTAAGGACAAGGATAGAAAAAGACAGAGAATCGTAGGTAGAAACCAACAGATCGTGGATATTATCAGTAACCATGGCAATTCTGCTGGTTTATTCCAGTCCAAACTCAGCCCCTTCCTCCTTTGTCAAACTTCCCACAGCAAAAAATCAGGCACAGAGTGTATGAAATATAGATACAGATAAACAACACTAGTTCACCTAGGCCGCACTTGTAACACAAGTGTATTGTACCAGGAATATCTTTTAAACTTTGTTGATCTGGCCTTTCGGTTAGAACCTTTTTTAATAAATCACAGAGGTGTTTCCAAAACTTCATTTCAAGTGCTGACATTTATCAGTGAACCCCCACAGCCTTGGCGATTGGTGCAGAAGCATGCATAATAAAGGGCAAAACCATGAAGAGTATGAGAGTCTAGTGAAGGGCTTTCAACTTGCACACATCAATCTCCAGAGGGAGACGGGGGGATCAGGGAAGGTTCTGAGCTTCAGCCAGTTGATTTTATAATCTCTTCCTTCTGTGAGGACTGGAAAACATGGAGGACTAGACACAGGGCAAAGGAGAACACTGGGAAGTTGAAGTAATCTGTCACTTTTCTGCAGCATATCTTCAGTTCACTGTTTATGCTTGACTGGTTTGTTTTAATGGCTTCTTTGGAAAAGCAAAGTTGCTTCCTTTTCCAAATGCAATGTCTTTTCTTCAGCTTGCTTAAAAAAAATTATGTTGCCACTTTGCCCCAACATCAAATTGGTCCCAAAACGACGAAAACAACCGCTCATAATACACTGAACAACATCATGGCAGTGTCCGGCCTAATTCTCCAGTCCGCTGTCCTCATGTTGAGTGGATGAATGTGTGCCATTTTAAGGACAGCTCTCCAGTAGGGGCCAGTAGGACAACACGCACACGACAGACTCACAAACAGGCAGATACACTGACGGCGGGCACGGCAAACTTCTGCCTGCATCTCCCTGTCTGCCTGCCTGCCTGTCTGTCTGCTGTTATAAAGCATGTGTGATGATGAATGAGCTTCCTTCAGTCAAGAGGAAAGCGCCCTTGTTCAAAGTCACAGCCTTGAGCGAGTTATCACACTTTGGAGAGCTGCCCTCTTATCCCTCCAGGAGGGCAGGGCACACCTGTCCATGCACCTTCACATATCCTCACACTCTCACATGTACATTTACTGATAAGCCGCCAGAAAGCTTAGATCCCAGCCACCCTATACTCACTCAACACAAACGTGTTCACACATAGAATGCAGGCTGACATTATTAGTAGGAAATGGGCAACCTTCAGGGGTTTTGGCTGAAAGACAGCAAAGAGATCTGTGTGTGTGTGTGTGTGTGTGTGTGTGTGTGTGTGTGTGTGTGTGTGTGTGTGTGTGTGTGTGTGTGTG
>NW_005187749.1:19677-25088 GCF_000239375.1 Pundamilia nyererei | reverse complement strand
GATGGAGAAGGAAACAGATCAATACCCATGTCAATACTGTTACTGGTAGTTCTCATTTTAGGTGGATCTGGAAACTGGAAAGTAAGTGAAAGAATGAGAACTTTGTATTTGTGTGTGTGTGTGTGTGTGTGTGCGTGCGTGTGTGTGTGTGTGTGTGTGTGCGTGCGTGCGCGCATGTGTTTTGTAGCTCCAGACTGCCACAGGCACAAAGCATTTATGGATTTTAAGTGGCAATGCAAGCACGGGCAGTAGAGAAAACATTAAGTATATATAGGAAATACAAAATCTACTTTAATAAGAAATCCAGGGGTGACTCAATTAAAAGCTCATTTTCCCAGCCTCAGGAGCCACACACAGAAACTCTGCAGGTTATAGCTTAAAGATGATGCATTGAAAGTGCATCAATAAATGTTCTGCTTTAATCAGTGCATTAAAATTTCAGTATTACCAATGACACACACGCCTCCGCTCTCAACAGAGACGTGCCGAGAAACCCATTAAAAGCTCCTCTGTGGTGGCGAACATTAATACTATGTTTAGCAGAAAGCCCACCAAGGACTGTAAATGTCCTTGGGAAAAACAGTCAGAATATATCTAAGAATGCCTGAATTATGTTTGCTTCTCATGTAACGCACTTCTTGGCTGGTGTCATTTTATTGCACGTCGTAGTTGTTATATGGCTGAAATCTGGAAACCAATTGATGCTGATCAGCCAAAGGCAGATGATTTGGGAATAACGGGATTGAAACAGTCTGTGGATTTGTCAAATCTGGGGAAGTGTGACAGTACTAATTAGGTTTTAGACTTTTAAAAAAGTGTCCCAGAAATTCCTCTGAGAAGGGAAGAAAAGTCTAAGAGTGAAAGGCAAACAATAACACTGCTGACTTCTTTAAATCAATCCCCAAACACTTGACACAAATTATTACAGTACGCTTGAACAAGGATGTTATTGTTAACATGTGTAAAAAATGTGCATAGTTTCATCCTAAGTAATGATATAATAATTGCTCTTGGTAAATTTCCCATGGGGCTGCACAAGAAGAAACTAGGTAATAATGCTAATACTATGAAGTCTGAAAAATAGAACAGAAAATAATTGTACAGGGTTAATGTTAATAAAATAGGCCGTAAAGAAATGCATCATTTCAAAATGAATCCATTCTGTTTTTGTTATGCAAATTACACTATAGGGAATTAATGCTTTGCTGCTGGAGCACTGGCTCACAATATCTTTGCAAAGTGATTCACATTTCTCATAATCCCATGACATGTCTGAGGCATGACGGCGTAACAAGCTCTGCTGCAGAGCTGTGATGTCATCCACACTGTTCAGCATTTTTTTCCATCAGGGACACGCACTACAGCGAGACCGAAGCTAAAATAATAACCATCATTATGAAAGTTGAAAATGCACAGTGTAGCACTTATTAATCACAGTGATTAATAGGGAACGATCATTTTTCCACATCTCAACAGTTCTTGATTGTGAAAATTAAAATTCAATTCTTTTTTATTATATACCAGCAATGTGCTCTCCAAGATTAAAACTGATAGAGTGCCTCAACATGGGTGGGAGGTAAATGTGTAATGCTGATGTTTTCAATTTGCCATGAAATGAAGTAAACACAACCACTAAACAAAGGAAGTGTTCTCACCTAGTGATGGAGTGACTTCATAGTTTGGAAGAGCATCTTAACAGCAGATGAGCACATGTTGACCGTGTGTCATGTGTGCATATATCAAAGACTTCTCAGGCAAGACAAAACTCCAGGTTATGATACCATAGCAGATAATATCTCACCAGTGGTTGGGCAGTTTAATATTTCTCCGATCAGAATTTTAAGGACTGAAACCCCTTTAAACAGCTGCTATGCCAAAATATGCATCAGAAAATAGCTGGAGTATAACGCCCAAGGCCTTCGTTCATTTCAGGACTTAAGGACACGTTTTTCTCTTCCTGCATCTTCTTACTTTGTGTATCTGCAGCTCAGATCAGCTTTAAAAGCATATGGTGTCCCCTGGGACTCTCCTCTTCCCTCTGTTTCCAAAATCTACAACAAATTTGCCGAACATGGTATAAAGCCCCTGCCCATTGAATCTATTTGGGTCAGGGAACTGGGAGAAGTACAGGTTAATATAGACTGGGATACAGTGTGGTCTAATCTGAGTTTGACTTCTAAGAACCTGGCACATCAACTAATTCATTTCAAAACCATACACAGAACATACATTACACCCTGTAGGAGGTTCCAGATGAAACTACAGGCTACGTATCACTGTCACATCTACAATGATTCGTCACCAGGCACATTTTTGCACATGTTTTGG
The DNA here is from genome assembly GCF_000239375.1 of Pundamilia nyererei. NCBI lineage: Eukaryota > Metazoa > Chordata > Actinopteri > Cichliformes > Cichlidae > Pundamilia > Pundamilia nyererei. The sequence goes on along the minus strand of NW_005187749.1, from coordinate 22,760 downwards.
GACGGTCCTGTTGTATCCAATTTTTGGGTCTTTGTGAACTCTGTGTTATCTGAGGTGCTGGAAGTTTTTTATATTCCCAATCCTGGTCTTTGTCTCCTTAATGATACCTCTGAAATCTCCTTAAAACAAATACAATGCAAACTGTTGTTCGCTGGATTCACATCCGCAAAGAAGACTATTACAAAGCAATGGTTCAGTCCTGACATTTGTATGGAATCATTCTGGATACGATGTCTTATCTGTGTTATTAATTTTGAACATACCACAGCAAAATTAAATAAAGACTGTTGAAGCTTGGAAAATCTTCTCATCCAAAGTTATCTCCTGGAAGAGGCAATAACTGGTTTTGACTTTGTGTTTTTGTGTTTTTTCTTTGCTGTCCCTATGCCTTGTGACCAATGTTTGCTTTGCTACTGCAGTTTACAGTTGTGCTGTTTTAAATCAATAACATGTTGATCACAAAAACAGAAAATAGCTGGAGTATATGTTTACAGGGAGGCCAAACTAGCTGTGAAACTGATGGAAACAAAAGAAATAATGAAAAGAAAAACCTGCTTACATTCATGCTTCATCTGAAATCTTGTGATAGTGAATGATAGATATAAATACTACCAAGTAGTAGTGAAGGCTTTGAAGGGATTTTTAATAAATGCATGAATTACATTTAGTCTTAGCCGGTCAAGCTGATAGAGCCAAAGGTTGATGCCGTGACCGATGCTGCAATGAAGCTACAACTTTTACAGTTTCAGCAGGAGCACCCAATCCAAACTAATAACGAATGTGAACATTATAATAAGAACAGTCAAAAAAGTATGTTTGTGAAGATTCTCAGTCATCCAGGTCATCGTACTTTAAGAAGCTTGGAAAGAAATCCCAGTGTACTTCAAACCCAGCCATAAACTCAGACAAAAACTGGTTCATCCCAAAGACAAACTTATCAACACAGTATATGCTGTACAGTGCAGCGAGGAATGCTCAGACCTCTACACTGGAGAGACCAAACAGCCACTTCATAAACGCATGGCACAACATAGAAGAGCCACCTCAACTGGACAAGACTCAGCAGTCCATCTGCATCTTAAGGATAAAGGTCACTCTTTCGAGGATGCCAATGTTCACGTTTTGGACAGAGAGGACAGATGGTTTGAAAGAAGGAGTGAAAGAAGCATCTATGTCCACTGTGAGCGACCATCTTTGAACAGAGGCGGGGGTTTACGACACCAACTCTCTGCCATCTATAATCCAGTTTTGAGATCCCTTCCCACACGCCTTAACACCCACTCATATCTTGGTTCATTTGATCTCAGTAAGTCACATGAGTGAGTGAGGCAAGGTCTCACAGTGGGTTCACCCGAAACCTTGGCTGATTGTGACCCACACCTGTTTTCACACCTTGACTCGTGTGATTAGGTAGAGGATCAATTGGTGGGTCCACAACCCTCTTAGGGACACTCCCAGCAGGGCTTAAAATTTGGGACTCTCCACCAATTGCTCTTAGAACTGAAGAAGTTTCTCGGATGAGAGGTGAAACGTCTTCAAAAACTTAAAGAAGTCTAGATGGGTTTTTTTCCAAGCTCCTTAGACTAGATCAGAAAAGTACTTTATAGTTTCTTATTATGCCACAGTGAAGTTAACTCTTAAACTTCTGGATGTAAAAATGTCATCACTTCATGCCGTCATTTGGTCCTACAAACCATTTCTTTGATTTGTTTGGGTTTTTGTTTTTTTGTTTTTTTACAAATTGCCATAATAAAAGGTTAGTTCAAGGTAATCTTGATTCTAACTTGCTTTAAGTTCATACAATTAACCTGAAAAAAAATGATGCCTCTGGCCAAGGCTCTGAGACATTCTCTAAAACTTCTCTCTCTCAAACCATGAAGTCAACACACTAGAAGTTCACATCATTTGTTTAGCAGTTGTGGTTTCCTCAGTCAGTCACCAGCACCATACTTATTATTGCCATTCGTCTGTTATCAGCAAAGTACATCATAAAATCAGGTGGAATATTTAAGGAAAAATCTGTTACATTTTGGTGTAGATCCAAATTACTGTCCTCAGCCAGTGATTTTGCAGAGTGGGCTTCTGGTTCAGGTGATCAAGTCATATATTATTTTCTTATTTAGAAAATTTAATCTGATTGGAATCTCCCCCTAAACCTCTTTTCTAACTGCCAGACTAACATCAATTTCTTGGCTGTACAGACACATCAAATGACAGAGCTTTTTTGGCAGTTGCTATATCCGCAGCAGTGTTTTTTTCTCTGTGCCATCAGAAGTACCGGCTAACACAAGCTAACAGACTTGTAGTCCCTGTAGCCTGTCATGATTGCATCTTTTTCTTTCCTTATGGCCACAATGGAAAAACTAATTGAGCTAGTCCACCCACTGAGTGGTACAAGGCATGGAAATCGCCAGCCCTACAGCACCGCAATTACCTACATGCAGCTTCTGACAAAAATTCCACTCAAAATATTTAAAATACACATTCAAAACACCTATTAGACTTTTCCTTATTTGCGCTTCCCCAGACAGATAGCTCTGGCTTTGAACACAGAGCTCCACTTACCTGAAAGTGTACTTAAAGGGAGGAGTAAGTGACTTCTTTCAGACAGTAGATTAACTGATGGCCTACATCAAGGACATTGTCTAGACAAGAAGAAAAGTTTTCTATGAAATATTGAAAAGAAGTCTGTATGTGTTGATCATTTTCTCACAGAGATCTTGGCATTATCTAGCAAAGGTCTGGGTTATTTCTAATGACAGAAACTGAAAGTGAAACTGAAAGTGTCCCGTGCATGTCAACCAAGTAAAGCAAAAAGTGGACAGCTTCTGTCCACTTTTTGCTTTACTTGGTTGACATGCACAGGATGGGTTTGATATTGGACACTGACACAAGATCCTGTGAGTGAAAAAGAAGTATAGAATGATCTGTAGGAGCCAAGACATTGGATCAAACTATCAGTCCTGCAACTAGTGGACTACACAACCTATCACCTAGAGCTGGGCGATAGAACGATAACGATATGTATCGCGATATAACTTTTACTCGATAGAGAAATTAAGCTATCGCGATAGACCTCGCCG
>NW_005187749.1:0-17227 GCF_000239375.1 Pundamilia nyererei | reverse complement strand
ACTGGAGTGTTCAGATGCATGTAATATTGACAAGTTTTCTCTTATGCAGTTAAGGAAGACCTATATCCCTAAAACAGTTGATGTCAGAGTAGTTAAGCCACTAAGGTAAACTTTGGCTTTAAACTTTCATTTTTGATAAAGCTTACAGTTAAGACTTGATCAGAGGACCCTGAACTCTCCCTTAATTATGCTGCAATACGGCCAGGCATCTGGAAGCTTCCCATGATCCACTGTGTGTTTCTTCTTCACTCACCTCTTTTCACACTCCACTCTGCATTTAATCATTAGTTATTATTCATCTCGGTGGCGGGGTGTGGTTGGTGGCTCGGCTGCAGGGGAGGAGTGGAGCAGCGGGTTCAGGGTGTGGTGTCAGGGATCATCATCTAATCACGCCTTCCCTATTTCAGTAGCGGCCAGGCCGGAAAGGAGGACGGAGCTGCAGCAGAGAGCAGCAGGCAGCGAGCGAGCACTGCAAAGTGCCCGCGAAAAGTGTGAAATGGAAAACTGACAACACAGTCATTGTGAATAAAATAAAAAAGCTGAAAGTGAGCATTCTGACTCGGGTCCTTCAGGGTTACAAACTCTGACTTTCTTCCACCGTGTGTCCTTGAGATCATGTCCCAGTATCTTGGTATATATCTTATCTGGTAAAAGTCTTTCAAAATCCATGCCTCTGACGAGTGTGGACTTACTGCTAAGAAAGTCTCTAAGCTGAGATAAACCTGATGACATCATAAGGGTTGTATTTTTCCAAAACCTAAAGTCTTAGAAAGCTCTCTACAGTATATCTTTAAAATGCCCGTTGCTGATCAAACTTACAAATTCACTCATATAAACCACATGCTTTATGTGTTTTTAAATACTTTTTTGGCAAGCCTTCATCCCAACAACTCACGAGTAAATGGAAAAAATACACTTGATGTGGCAGGTGTTTCCAGCACTAGAAAAGTGTGAGAACTTCAACTATTCCGTAATACACTGAAGCTGTGAAAACCTCAGCATGAGCCACCGTCTCACTGTGACTGACAGGTGAAAATGACATCTTTACTCGTGTTTCACTGGAAAATCATTGTACATTAGCTGCGGAAGCTTAATGGCATTTATAGCTGTGACGCACTTCAGGGGCACAGACCACATATTGAACCAGTCAGCTTCAACACTCTAGGGGGCTGCATTTAAGCAGCAAAAACATATGTAGCCAAGCTACCCAAGCTCTCTGAGGTGCATTAGGTTTGAACACAAAGCCTCCACACTACGATTTTAATCTCACTTTAGCACTGCAACGATTCCCCAAGAGGGGAGTGAACTTGGACATGAAAGTCAAGCAAAGCTGCCACATTGGACCGCACTGGGCCTTAGTTTGGACCGGAAGACAAAAAAGAAGTGGCTGCTGTCCATGTTTTTCCAGTGTGGAAAAAACACTGAGTGGGATGAGTAAACGGAAACCAGGACAAACTGCTCTCATCCTTCCACCCCCTTGATCCCAGTGATCGCCCGCATTATTTAATGACAGAGTTGCCTTATAAAAAATATGGTTCATAGATGGCTCATGAGTTCTTTGCAGCCACCGGTACAATCATACTGTCACATATGCTGCTCAGCCGATGCCAACACTTACTGTGGCTGGGCAATCACGACTGGGTCATGACAAATCGCCTTGTTGGGTGTCTCTGCCAGATGAGAGCTGCTCAGTAATGTGGGTGGAGTCTGGAAATAACAGCATCCACTCTGCTGCTTTTCAACATGGACAAACGAGAGAAATGAAGGCACGTGTCACTGCTAGATGATAAAATGATAAAACTTTCATGTCTTCTCAGTTTCCACAACACAAATATATCTCCTGTTGTCCCGTCCTACACCTGTATCAGCTCTAAAAATACCCAACACTACTATGTTTGCACATCACTGTAGTGCAACCACCCTGCTAAAGCCAAAAAAGTAGTGGTAGTAGAAACATGTTTTGTGCGATTATGCAACGTTTCACATTGAAGTGCTACAATACACCTAGTAACTCATTCTGAATTTAAAAACTCCAAGCAGCAGCAGAATCTCAAAATTAAGTTTAGGAATTATTTGTCACTTTGTCTGGTTACAGACTTCTGAATCCCCACCTGCAACTGCTATGCAGTTCAAACAGGTTTGTCGCTGTGTTCATTATTAGACATTTCCCCTGCTTAGCAAAATCAATGAGTAAGCCCCTTTGTGGGCTGATGGGGATGCCTACTTCCTCATTCAGCAACGGCTGTGGCAAAAATCAGTTTTTCTTCAAAAGAAAGACACTGAAAGGCAGTCATTTTTAAGTACAGCTTGTGATTTAATTTGAATCTAGTCTCAAATCCATTTAAAATATCTGAGAAATGCCACACCGAATAATCTTTCTTTGTTTTCTTTCACGATATTTGTCATGATTTGAAAAAACTGCATTGGTACATGGGTGTATTAATTACTTTTTGCATAACTCAGGTAATATGGTTCATTTTGAGGGGAAATTAATGAACTTTCCCACATCTAATGATGTACAGCTGTTTACAATCGTCATTTAACTGCAAAAAATCATCAGCTTTCTAAAAGATGCATACATCACTTTAGACCAGGCTGTACAGTCACATAAAATTTAGAGAAAGCCTCCTTAAGTTGTATATCACTTCCTCAAATTAAATGTCCAAATTAGCATCAGGATATCATAAAGGGTAACGAGAACATCTGACAACCCAAAGGTCAGAGATTAAATCGCTTCAACAGCCTGTATCCACATACTGCCTTATTAATTAACAAGAACCCCATAATTTCACTCAGGCTTCTCAGATAAGAACATTAAAAAAACATCTATGGAAAATTAAAAAGTGCATTAAAGGCAGATACGAAGGCTTCTGTTAATCTGACTTCTGGCTTCTACCATGTTCAATAAGAAGTTCAAGAACAAGCAATGCCCCTGACAACCTGCAAGGTAATGATCAGAATCTTTACAATGTGTTCAGGAACAACAGCTTGACCTGCCTCATTATTAATTCACAGTTTTCCAAAATAGCTTGAGCTCTTAGGGTGCCCATACAAATCAATACTCATGAATGTAATATCCAGCACAGCTGAAGGCTTAATAACAGTAGGAGAGTGCAAAGTGAGACAAATCAAGGACAACTGAAGGTGAAAGTAGAAAATTGAATCAGGGGTTGGTTTTAAAGAACATTACTGACAACAGAGGACACCAGTAACAATGAGTGATGAAGAGTAGGGGATGAGGGGAGGATGATGAACATGCAAATGTTTGGTTAAACATTCTGCACGTCACACCTAAAGGCCATAGCTACTATGATTACATAGCTCCTCAAGTGCACTTCTCAAGGATAACCCATCCTCATTTTCAAAATGAGGGGTTTTTGTAAATGGTTTCTAAAACAAATAATAATGATCAGAATCTGCAGTAGAACAAAATCAAATAATTTCCACCATTCAATAATTCACTGTAATTCCCAGCTTTAGGTAAAGATTAAGTACCTGAAGCTTACTGCATAAGAAATGTACTGTATGTGCTTTAAGCATCACTGCACCAGAAATACGTGCACAAAGTAAACTGTAGCCTAACATCTTACATAGCAATGACCCATTTTAAAACAACAGCATTATGTAAATGTTGAGTTTTTTGAAATACAAATTCCAAATAATAACAAATTGTCACTACAGCTGACAGTGTGGTGATCCTATGACGGCCATGACTGTGGGAGCTGTCCAGGGTACTTCTGCATAAGAGGCAACAGTATTACTTGCTTTTGCAGTAAGTGTTTTACTCAGATCGTTGTAAAACTATACATTGCAGATAAAGCAAGCTTGCTGCAGGGTGCATGCTGCACAGTTCACCCTCACCTGACACTAAAGCTGCAGGGATGCACAGTGGTCTCCTTTTCATCTGATGCTAACTGTCTAAACTATAGCAACCATCAAACCTACCTGCTAACCCTGACAGACTGCACCAGCAAGGATGACAGAATTTCCTGTTCCAGATAGCGTCTAAAGTTTAGCCGAAAACTTATTAGACTTTTAACAACTTTTTATGTCACTGAGTTATTTAATTTATTTTTGTTTATTTATTTCTTTATTTTACCACTCTGTACTTTACAGCCTGGAGAAAGCTTGTGAAAAGTCTTTGGGTCCTAAACTATGATAATATTTAATGATGTAAAACTTTGATCCTGCTACATAATGTTGCACATGCAGAACTTGCACAAGCAAGTTAGAAAAAACATTAAGAGGAGTCGTTTTTTGTATGGCCTAAATGAATTATGGGGCAGGCCAAAGCTTCCACTTCCACTCAACAAATACAAATCCCTTGGGACCACATTTTCAAGCAGCATTTGCCTAATTTTTCAACAGAGTTGATATTGCGAATTTTCACGTTTCAGTTCTTTCCGTAAACCTAACCACACTTAAACCAGACAGAAAATCAAGCTAAACAGTCAAAATACCACAAAGCAAAACACAAAGCTCCCATGAAACAAGTCTTTGTGTTCCTTTTGGTCAGCAATGGTTTCGTTTCAGAACTCTCCCATGGATGCTTTTTGTGCTCAGTTTCTTTCTTATTGTTTAATCATGAAGACTTACCTTAACTGAGGCAACACATGGACACGATCAGCAACAATCCTCGGTAGTCTGTGGCATTGAAATGATGCTGAGCTAGTACTAACAGGGCTCAAAGTGTGCCAAGAAAATGCTATCTATACACCAATGTTGTTTAAATCAATTTCGGATCTGGCAACTAATCTTTCCAGTTTGGGAATCATAAATTGTAGCCTCAGTGTCCTGTTCTTAGCTGACAGGAGTGGCACCCAGTGTGGTCTTCTGCTGCTGTAACCCATCTGCTTCAAGGTCTGATGTGCTGTACACTCAGAGATGCTCTTCTGCACATCTGAGTTGTTACAAGTGGTTGTTTCAGTTACTCTCACTCTACTATTAGCTTAAATTAGTCTGGCCTTTCTCCAGTGACATCTGGGATCAACAAGGCATCTTCGCCCAGGAAACTGCCACTGTCTGGATATTGTTTGCTTCTTGGACTTCTCTATAGAGACGTTTGTGTGGTAAAATCCCAGGAGATCAGCAGTTCCCAAAATAAAGAAACATTCACACGTGACACACTTGTCTGGCAACAACAACCACAAAATATTCAAAGTTACTTACATCACCTTTCTGCCCCATTCTGACGCCTGGTGTGAAACTCAGCAGTTTGTCATGACCTTGTCTACATGCCTAAAAGCATTGGGTTGCTGCGTGTGATCGTCTGATTAATTAATTGTGTATAACAAGTGATTAAACAGCCATTCTGAGTAAAATGACTGTTGACTGTTGTTGTACATCAAACCACTATCTGCTTTTTAAATAAAAAGGCATTCCCTGCCAATTGGATAAAATCAATGCTAAACATTTTCCATGACCATCTGTGTGATCTGTATAAAACAGATACTATAGATATTAAATTATGGTCCTTAGACACCAACAAACAGAAAAATGTTGGGATGCGATGGCCTTTAGGAGGAATTGAAACCATATGTAAGAAAAGAATGAAGGCTATTCTTGACCAATTTATTACTGATCAAAGGCTTTCTCTGGTCGTAGCTTTTCACTTTAACTGAGAGGTTATGTTTTCTTTCATGTAAGTTGAGGAAATACATTGGAGCTTTGAATGCTTGGTTTAAAAAAAGGCACTTTGAAATGGTCAGTACTTTCTATGAAACCTCAAAGAGACATTCTGCATGCCACCAAACACATCTATTACTACAATACTGACTCCAAATAGTCTCTTATTAGTCTCCTGCTTTCCCTTCTGTGTTTATCCGACGTATCTCCAAACACACTTGCACAGTTGGCTGACGTTATTGACAGCACAGATCGTTCCATGGCACGCACTGGTTAGACATGGTGACTGGAACCTAATTGTTGATATTTTACCAATGACATTTTATGCATGTAACTGATAGGCATTTGACTGACAGTCAGGTGACTAGTGAATCGTCCCAAGGTTCGAGCCATGCCAAGCATGTAAACTGAAAAATGCAAATGCAGCATGGAAAGCCCTTCACTGTTGATTTCTGATGTCATTTAGCTGCTCTCGCCTCTGCAGACTGCTGTGGTTCTGTCTTTAGTGGGTTTTGGAAATCATTCACTTGCCTCTTAGTTGTCCCATTAAGTCCCAGTTGGTCTGTGAGATGCTTTCGATTGCCGTATGCTGTCACCACACAGCAGTTGCTCCACTTGCTGTAACATGCAAATACTATAGGTTTTCTTGTATGTCCTTATATTAGAATGCATAAACTGTTGCTCTCTTAAAGACGATACTCTACATATTGTGAATTTCTGCTGGGAAGTGTAGTTTCCATGTTTAAAAGCATCCCTCTTTGCACTTGGTCTGCAGACTAACCCATGCTTCATGACGTATGAACACATCCCAGTAATAAAACAGTACACATAAACTAGGTCTGATTCCAATCTTTGAACCCACTGCACAAAGATCAATGTTGGACCACCAGTCCATTAGGTCACAACTGAAAACCTCAACCCCCTCCAGGCTGCCAGTGAATGGAAAACTTGCTTATTCTGGATCCAAAGTGATTGCACATACGTTCTGTCAATCCAATAGCCAACTAAGCAGAGGATCCTAGTTCCAGTGAGTGTCTCCTAAGCACTGTCTGAGAAAATAATTGATGCTGAATCAGTAATTGGAATTGTTGTGTGATATGTGCGAGTGAGCTTGCATGTGTGCGTTGGCATCAATCAGTGATTAAAGGGTTTGCAGTGTCATCCAGGCCCAGAGGGCATAAGCAGCAACATCAGTGAAATGAGAGGGGAAATGATAAACAAATGGGAGTTCATTGTGTATTCATGAACCGCTGCCCATGGGCATCATAGACGTGCTGCATTTGTGTCATATTCCAATCCTTTGAGCAAATAAAGCCACACCAAATAGATGGTAAGTCATAACAGAGCTTTTGATAGACACAGCAATATGGAACGTTCCAAAAACAAATGATGAACAGATCTTTTGTGACCATCATAGCTAATGTTGGGGTTGTTATATACACAAGCACAAAAGTAATGCATTAAGTTTCTTATTGACTCACTGGAGAAAGAAGTTTGTATCACTAATCGCTGCATTTGTCTGCAACATGACCTACAATATACTGCACCGCAACTGACGAAGCATGCATTAGCTAGCTTTGTGTTAGCATGCTCTGTTTGTAGATGCTTGTAGAGTCGATGTCGTGTTAGCACTTTTTCCATCATGTGTTTGGCCATTCGTGCATTAGCAATGAAAGTTTTGTCTTTACCACATTAACCAAAAATTTATAAACTTTTATATCTGTATTAAGAAATTACATAATTTATAAATACAGCACTTACTAATACCTAACTAAAGCTTAATAGTGCATCACTGTAGTAATTATAGTACTGCATTACTTTGGACTGCATTACATCAGACACTGGTCACAGCATACTGGAAATCCCAGGAATGGAGGACGTGGCTTAGCCAATGCGGTTAGTAAGAATACAGACAGCTGTTCACTGGATAATTCATTAATTGCTTGCTTATTTCAAAAATGCTACATTGGTGTACATGGCTTCAAGCAACCTTCCAAAATTAGGAACCAGTTAGACTTAACTTTAGCTAATATAATATAACCCCTATTGGATTTTTAGGATAAAAATCGATATGGGTATTTAGTTATTTAAAAATATGACATATCAGCTAAAACCGGCAATACAAACAAGTTTTCCTATGTTTGTTATTTATTTATTCATTCAAATTCATTTTCTGTTTTGCAAAAAGTGGCTTTCTTCACCTGGCTAAATTACTGTGGAAACTTATTGCTGAACACGTACCCTGGTTGGGAGCAAATTATTTTCCAGATTTCAGTTTCAAATCAGTCAGAAGTGCCACGTTACCACTGACTGTTGTATTTACAGTGCACTTTAAAGAAATTATAGAGAATGTATAATGGCCATATAAAGTTATTAAGCCGTACCTTACTAAAACCAGTGAATGAACCGGGCATTGTCATAGGAATGTGCATCTATTAATTTGTTGACACAGAAAATGTATAAATGTTGTTGTACTTGATTCTAACACGACTAAAACACAGAACACACATTTATGGGATGTAACATTTAAGAATGTGTGTTTAGCACTAAAATGTTTTTCACATTGATCTGCCAACAAATTAAAGCAATTGCAGCATCTGCTTTATTAGGCTGAGGAACAGTAACATTTATGTCAAAATGTATGGATTTTAAAGTTTCAGAGCTGTAATACATACCCACACTCAAATCTGTCTTCTCTGCAGCTCTAACCTTTGTGTTATCTGCAACAGTGTTGCATTTTAATGTTTTCACACATGGATATAGCAGTAATTCATTTCCTATACACAACCTTCCTTTCAATTAAAGTAACACTGTTTCCATGCATGAAAAGGAGCAGGAAGAAGAATAAAATTCTTATTGACACCTGCCCCTACCTGTGATAGTACAAGTAGGCACTTACAACCAAAAATACACTCTGACACTATGTTAATGTTAATATTCTTCTTTGTGTATTTTTAATCAGCCATTATCATCCTTTCATAATGCGTCTGGAGCAGGCAGGATTCATGGGGATCATTTCATGTGGAACAGTGGTTACATGACAGAATGATCATTTTTATGTGAGCGAGCACAGAGTCTGAAATAGGAAACCCTGCTTAAGGGAAAAACTTAATAACCGCTGTCCTAACACTTGCTATCTGCAACCTGGGTTCAAGGTTCAAGGTTCTTTATTTGTCACATGCATAGTTATACAAGTATAACACACAGTGAAATGTAGTTTTAGGTTTTAGGTTTTGTCAAGCCAGCTAACTGTCACGGTACTGGTCTGCAACCCAGTATTTGTGTTTCAGACTCAGTAATTATATTATTTGATTATTGTTGTTCATAGTTTTGGTTTTCTTTAGTTCTTAGTGATTATAGTCCTTTCCCTCTTAGTATTTATCTTAGCATGTGTGTAAGTTTGCCCGTGTTACTGCTTTCAGTGTTCCACGTTTCCAGTTTCTTAGTGTTTTAGTTCTCACTTTTGTTCTCGTTCTCGTTTAGTTATCAGATGAGCGGGGCAACTTTGGGTTCAGTGCCTTGCCCAAGGATTCTTGTGCAACCTTCCAATTAGTAGAGTTGCTCAACCTCATGAGCTACAGCCACCAGTCAGCTGTTAGAAATGCCAATACCAATAGATTGTCAAATAATACAGTCCACCAATTCATTCTCTTTCACTTATACTTATCAGGGTGAAGGAGCGTCTGGGTTGCCAAATTGTCGCAGGGCTAATTTAGAATCACCAATTATCTAACCCCACTAACTGCATGTCTTTGGACTGTGTGAGGAAGCCAGAGTACCCAGGAGATCCCACGCAAACACGGGGAGAACATGCTCCACACAGGAAGACCCCAGCCAATAGCACCCAGCCAGATGGTGGAATCCAACTCAGGATCTTCTTGTGGTGAGGCAGTGCTAACCACTGCGCTGCCTTGCTTCCAAAACTAGTAAATCCTGCAAATAAAATAGGTTTATAATCTACAACTGGTAGCACAACTGGTGCGCACATTTCCACTGGAAAAAACAGCAAAAAACAATAGCATTAGCATGACTCATGAATATTGCTGGACCCAAAGTTGGAAACACTGTCTCACGCTGCTGCAAGAAATTCACTAATGACTGGCAGATGACTGGCTTTAATTTTTTTGTTCACCGCCATTGTTTTTTACATTTTACACTAAGGGTTCACGAAATGTGGTCTGGTTCTTAGAAAGCACAACCACCACCAGCAGGGACACACCGGCAGCACCGGCATTACATCAGTGGAAAAGAGATATTTAGGTGGATGCACTGGCTAGCAGGAATAGAGCACACCCACCCATAAGAACACAATAACACATAGAGACAGCTACTAGTTGAGATTATTTTTCCCCTCCAAATACCATAAAGTATTAGGGACAGATCTATAATTGTGGCATTAAGGTAGCCAAGACTGACTCGTGTCTTTCCATGTCAGTTCCTATTTACACCAGTTATTTTTTCTGCAACCACACAACTGCGTTGTGCTACTCTGATTAATGACTTCAAAGTAAATGTATACTGTAATGAATCTCAAAGGTATACTCACCATAATTTTAAATAAAGACAAACCAACCTTATTTTTTACTGGAGCTGGATAGGACAACCACTGCAAAAGAGAGAAGGTTCTGTCCAGCACAAACCAACAATGGCTTGGAAACAAATCAGTTTATTGCATCTGGAGAATGCATTATTATATTATTGGAGAATTTGCAGCCAATACATATGGAATCCTTCACGGGGCACATCACTTTCCCATCAGTCTTTTCCAATGAGTGACAGAATGCATTTCCTTTAGCCTTTACTACAATTGCATAAAATACAATATTACAGACTTGATGTGTATTCACATTCAGCAGTAAGATCCTGTTACATGCAGTGGGATCAGTAATTTTCTATGTAGCCTGCAGCTACTAATGTATTCATGGAGACTGAGTGGTTTGCATCTTTTGGCAAATACAGAGCAGCTCACGCTTTGAAATGTGCACTGAGACACTGACATGTGGCATAAGATGTGATGAACTCAGATAACCTTGCAAAAAACTCATGATTCATGCGAGCCTTCTTCAGTTTACCCGCAGATAAGCCCTAGCGCTAACCCACCACCGCTTTGATGGTATGATTGATGCAATGCTGATTTATTATACAGGAATACAAAAGTGGTGGTCTTCCCATTCGTGTCAGCAACATTCCCTGGCTGTAGCTGTGGCTAAACCATCCAAGACACGCATGCACACGTATGCCACTTCTAGTTAAGCAAGTAGGATCACACACACACGTTGAGATGACCAGAAGTGAATCCAATTACTTATCCGACAAAAAAAAAAAACCAACTTGCAAGAAACAATACAGAAAGTGATGCCTGTGCTCTGCAGACTCCTAAGGTGCATGTAGTGGATTAAATTCTCTCATAGTGGCATGTTGTATCGTGCAACAGACTAATGCACCGAGGGCAGATTAGTGTTTGACCAAGCTCTGATACCTTTACATACAAAAAAAGAGAGATGGCACAACAATGCAGCTAGGGTAAAAAATGGCAAAGAGAGTGGCAAGTGCAAGATCGAAATGGAGATGTAATTGTAATTGGTACTGAACCTCCCAGCTGACACGCGATAAGAGCCTGTGATGTGGGGTAGCTGTGCCTAGAGAGAACATCATTGTGGCTTATTTTGAAGATATGGGCCTCGCAGAAACAAAAGGAGCCCTGTAAAATGCAAATTACCCCCTTAATTTCCTCGAAAGTCTACAGATCTATATGTGCGCTCAAGAGCATGCTTGGTGTGATAAATCCTGAGGGCATCACAGTGAATGTGGTGAATTCTGGAACTGGTGCATATTCATTATAAGAAAAAGAGAGGAAAGATGTTTTGTATGTGGATGTAGAAAGAGTCCAATAAGTATGACCTTTACCATTGCCTTTTACTCCACAGATCATTCCTTTAATTGACGAAGAGGCTTTTTATGTGACTGCTACACACTTCTGGCAAAAGTCTATCTTCATCTCACTGCAGTTAGCGTGTAATGCGCCTGCTTCAGCACTTGCCTTGCCACTACAAGATCATTAAACTGCCATGCCATTCATCATTTCTGATTCACTCCTTGGGTGGAGCAAAAAAAAAATGGTATGATACATACCAAAGTCTCCCCTCTCTGTGCTTAATACGCACCCATTTCAATGTCAAGCTCAGCTTAAAATGAGATGGGAGATGAATGGGCCTGATGTAAATAAGAACCAAGTGTGGATATTTCTCCTTACCTTGTGCTCAGCCTGCCATGCTCAGACTAATGGGTTATCAATCTTATAGCAAATGACATAAAAATGTAGATTCACACCATTTGTGTGGTGTGCAGTGGCGGCGTTTCATATTAACGCATTAGCATGAGTCAGGGCTGAAAAAGGCCCATTTGGCCCACTGTTACATTTATATCAAGAGGAGAAGTAGACGTGGACTCTGTTATCTCACCCTTTCCAGCTTCAATCTTCAAGCCCCATTTTCATTTTTTCTTTCATTGCAATCATTGAACTGCAGCCTGTTTTTGCCACATTGCTGCTGTTTTAGGCATCAACGTTAAGAGCGTGCTTTCAGCCCTGCCAATCAGAAGAAATGTAAGGCAACAGTCACGCCTGTTGTCAGGACTCTTTAACAGAAGTAATATACAGTCCCGATTAAAAGTTTAAGACCACTTGAAAAATGGCAAAAAAAAATCATAGTTTGCTAGTTTCCAAGTAAAGCTTCAACAAGAAGAAATGGGAGTCAGACAAAACATTTTTTGAGCATGCAGTTTATTGAAAACAACACTTAAACTGGAACAGGTTGAAACTGAAACTTTTGATCGAGACTGTATTAACATCTAACTCAGTCTCAGCTCAGCTGGTTTCATTTTCTGGATATTTGCCAGAAAAATGATGGAGACAGCTTTTAATAGCAGCAAAAAGTACATCATATAGCAAGGACCAGTAGTTTACAAGTTTTAGGACACTAAAACCACTGTGCCGCTGCTCAGGTGTGCCGTGAGAAATAATCAGGTGTGCCGTGGAAGATTATCTGGTTCCACTTGATTAGTATTCTAAGTGGTCGGCATGAGAAACGGGCAGAAAAATTACATTCTCTTCCACTTTTTCTATATTCTTGTGTGTTCAACGGGAAAGCACTGATTGCTGCATCCAATCACACAGCACAATGTAGGCATTGTGAAAAAAGTAGTGATAATTTGTATGTATATTACATATAAGTGATTGAACATGATCACTACCGCTTATCACGTCCAATATGGCGGAGAGCAACGAGCACATGACGTCACAAGCAAAACCTCTATAGTGGCAGCAGCTGACTCACAAAGGAGTGAGGTACACTAGTGTCGGCCTAAAGTCAAACAACATGTTTGTACTCAACTGCTCCATGTTGACAATGTGTAGCATTGTGAGAGATTCAAATGGAAACGCACACTGTGCTGACTTTCTCTGAACCTCCAAAAGTCAAAATGGAGACATACTGAATGAGGCAATAAAAGATCTGTCAAGTGCCAACAAGGTACCTGTGTACTTGTACAAATGTGGGTTACTGGATCAGCTGTGAGACAGGTTGGTATTATCGAACAGACTAGACACTCGACTAGAGGCTCTATCTATTAGGCAATCCATTCTTCAAAATTTCTTACTGTGTGAATCCAAGGTCACTTCAGGGTAAATTCAGCCAATCCTGTCATTTTATTCATTATACTTTCATAATAGGACTGATGAAAAATTGGATTCTTGATCATTTTCATATAAGAACCATGTCTTCGCTCTACTTCACCTTAAGCATTCATATTACATGTTCTAACTGGCCAGAAGCTTTAAATTAGGAATCAGCTCCCGAAAAATTCCACTAGTTTTAATCCAGTTAGAAGGGCTGGCAATGTCCTTTCTTTTTTTTTTTTATCTTCTTACAATGCCAATTGTAGGAGCATTTAAAGCTCTTCTTGATGCAAAAATGTTGCACAATATAATGTATGTTAAATAAGTTCCTATAAAACAGAACATTTTTTCCACACTTCAGCACCCACAAACATCACAGATTGAACCTTCAGTTGATGTCCCACACACACAGTTCTGCAATTTCACGCCTATTATAAGCTGAAATGTCTGCAAATTGCCCTTACTTCTACAATACTAACACCATTCTGCACACAGATTAGTCCCCGCCCCCCAATCTAAATTTCTAACCTGTGTTCTGACCACTGCACCAAAAAGTCAAAGAAGGATGTCCAGCCGACAGTCAAGTTACAGCTACAACCTCAGAAGTCAAAGTTTTTTTCAGTCAAGACCTGACGTTCAATTCAATTCTGTTTTATTTCTATAGTGTCAACTCACAGCCACAGTTAACTCAAGGCGTTTATATTGTAAGGTAAAGTCTGAAGAGTTTTAGGGCAAAAAAATCAGACAACCCTGTGTAGGCAATCAATCGGCATCAATCGGGAAGGAACAAGAAGGTATCAGATAAAGATGATTTGCTTCTTTTTTTTGTTCAGCTGCTCTCCAGGCTTTTCAAAAAATTGGATCTCCTTTCATCACACCAGGGCTCCCATAAAATTAGCCCACGGGCTAAAGACAAACCATTGGATTCTAGATAAGGCCTTCGGTTCCTTTATTCCTTTATATATAAAAGTATAATATTGATGACCATTACTGTGGACATATACACACAACAACCTTCCAATCCTTCACTGGAGAATTTATCCACAGCTCATAGCTGCAGAGACACAAACCTACACTGAAAAAAAGGCCATGTTGGATTTACTTGATTCAATAGTGGACACTGGTTGCACACAAATGTTTTGCTTTGGCAGAAACTTAAACAACTGAGTTAAATCAACACAACTTTTTCATATTCAGTAAACCTGTGCATTTTGTGTTGATTAAACATGATTGAAACATGTTCAGATGAAGTAAGTTGAGCTCTTGGAATATTTTATTCCTTCACAATTTTGTCATTTTATTTCAACACTATTCAATAACTTTTACCCCAATACTACTTGGTCACTTAAATACTACATGCTGTCTTCATATTACATAATGTTCAACAAAGTCTAGATCCTGGTTACCATAAAAATTGAATGGGTCGTCAACAACTACCATCCTCCTATCTTTAGGAGGGCTGGGAAATAACCCTGAAGTGATAGGTTACGAGGCAGGGTACACCCTGGACAGCTCACCAGTCTATCACATAGAAACAAACAACCATTTACATTCACAGGTAATTTAGAATCACCAGTTAACCCTAACTCTATACTGTATGACTTTTAACTGCAGGAGGAAACCAGAATACCCAGAGAGAAACCTGCAAACTAGCCAGAATGTGGATTTGAACACAGGACCTTCTTACTGTGAAGCAACAGCACTAACCACCATGCCAACTAGGAAACGTAGAAAAGCTATGATTTCCTGTATTTGATGCAGAATTGTTTTGTTTTTGTAATAATACACAATAAATAGCAATAGCATGCACGTGGTGAGTGTGCAGTTGTCTGCCTCTTATAACTCCAGTGATTTTCCTGCAGTTTGAAATCTTGTGCGATCTTGTGAATTTCACGAGTTCAGCAACTAACCACTCTTACTAGATTGTATCAGCTCATCTCAACAAGAACAAATTAAGTTGTTGAATTTCGTACAGATTCTTCATGATTTAATTACATTCATAGAAACATGAAATTATTGTGTTCAAATGTAACAACCACCCAATTTCCTTTTTTTGGTATACTAAAAACAGTAGAGGTGGCTGCTCGACTTGACTGAGATGGATGCCTTCCTGAAACTACGATCTAAAGAGCGCGAGTCTGAAACCCGTGCAGTGTCGTGGGATTTAACATTGATATATTATTGACTTACTTCACTTGAACATGATATGAACAATTTAATCTAGCCTCTCTGCATATCATGTAGTTTCTACACTATGTAGTTACACTTAACTTTAAAGCATGAGGCACTTGTGTTAAATACACGCAAGATGCTTACGTAAATCCAAGAGCTGGCCAATCCCTTTTTTTCAGTGTACATCTCTCACGACAAGTTCATCCAGTATCCTCAAAGAGCAGCTCCACAGGCCGTCAGTGCCACGAGGCTCTCTGCCTTGAACAGTCAGTGGTGACAAATAATCTCTCTCCTACCCTACCTCTGCTTTTTGTCTCTTATTATTCCCTATTCCCCATGCCTTCCTCCTCTCTACAAAACAGTAAAAGCAGCAGTTTGTTTTCTGCTCTTTCTCACCTCTGTGTTTTGATTACACGCCACTTTAGTCTTTTCTCCTCCTCTTTTCAACAGTCTTTAATTCTTGAGTCTTTGCTATTGTCAAATGTGCTTTGCGGTGGATTTACTTTGAGCATCCGCAAGTAGTTTCTACACAGAAAAGACTCATGAGTTAACCCAGATTCACTGTAACTCAGATGACAACTGCATGACAGGGAAGAAGGAAACTCAGAAACTGATTAGTCAGTTTTCAAGAAGAAAAAATCTCAATCCCGAAGTAAAATCTGATGACATACCTTCAGGTACTTCTTAAGGTCCAATTAATCACATGAGTCTCCGTCCAAAAATGACAATGGAGCTAATCGATGCTGATGGGAGAGCATGTCCCTACTCTCTATCAGGGGCCTTTAAACCCCCATCTGCCGCGGTTAGACCTAATTTAATCTGACACTTTAAATGAAATATCTTAAGCCGTCATTGATCTTGGTGAAACGCTACCCTCATGATCCCACACAGACACAACCCAAGGGCACAAAAAAGAAGTTGTAAAATGAAAGCTTTGACATGAAAGAGAAGGAAGAGATAAGGGAAGGGAAATAAGGAAAGATCGAAGGAGACGGGAGAAGGGAAGGAAAGCTATTACTTCTATGTGGCAGGAAGCATACTTAGAGAAAGAAAGCTAAAAAAGAGTGAAGAAGAAAAGATTAAAATATGATGAAAGTCGTGCAGGAAGCTGGCATTAGCTGATGATAAGAGTGACAGTTATAATGGAGAGCTGAACAGAAGGACCAAAGCAGGAGACAGGGGTTGAGTCCCCAGGGTTCACCGCTGCCCCTAACACACAGCATCAATGAACCAAGCCAGCCCGACATGTTCCTGTTCCACATCTCAGCACCTCAAACCACCCTGGTGCTCATCTCCTTCTCATTTTAAACATGCACTTAAAATGCAGACACAGATGTAAAGTGCATGGCTTCATTCCACCGGAGAACATATAAAATTATTATTACCAGTACTTTTTTTGTGGTCCCAGCACCATGTGAGCTTCAAACCTTTTTCTCTTTTAACTCATTTTACAGAAACCATTTTTCCAAATATTAAAAGTTCTCTAAACAGGAATGATGTACACTAAATTTCCAGATTCTGAATCTGGCCAGATATCTAAACTTGGTTTTCAGTACTCTGACCAACTGGATGGAAACATTTCAGTCATCAAAAAATGGTCTTGAGTAGGGCTGAACGATATATCGCATTTGCGATTATATCGCGACATGATCAAGTGCAATTTTCTAACCGCAAAGGCTGCGATTATACTCATGATCAAGTGCAATTTTTTTTTTTTTTTTTCTTAAATGACATCAGAAACAGCAGTATGCGACA
>NW_005187748.1:490118-491343 GCF_000239375.1 Pundamilia nyererei | reverse complement strand
CTCTGCCGTGCTGATGACACCCTCTCTCTCATCCAGTCATGAAGCCAAACAACACACACCTGTCAGTCAACCTAAAGGAATGCTCTGAATGGCATTACCTTGGTCTCCATTAACACTGTGAGGTTTCTTGGCCCAATATGCACTAATATGCACTTTTTAAGGACTGCTTTCTTCAATTTCTGCAATATCTCTAAAGTCCTATCCCAGAGTGATGCTGGAAGACAAGTTCATACATTTATTACTTCTAGGCTGGCCCGCTGTAATTTGTTATTATCAGGATGTGGTAAAAACTCCTTAAAAAGCATTCAACTATATCAAAATGTTGCAACATGAATACTGGAAGGGACTAGAATGACAGTATATGCTCCTATTGACTTCTCTTCATAGGCTCCTTGTTAAATCTGTTGTAAATTGCCATCCTGCTCCTATAGTACTATATCTCCCCACTTGACTCTCAAACTTTAAGCTTACTAGAATATTTAAAAGTAGAATGGGAAGCCAGGCCTCCAGTTTTTAGGTCTCTGTTTGGAGTTATTATTAGTTATTATCAATCTCTGGCTCTCCTACACAGCATAGTTTTTGCCTTGTCTCTTTCTCCTCACCCCAGCTGGTCACAACAGATGACCACTCCCCCCTGTGCCCAGTTCTACTGGGCATGTATTCCTGTTAAAAAGGGAGTTCTCTTCTCCAAATTTCTTGCTAAAAGTGGGTCAGATAAATAATCATGTTTTATTTTTGCAGTTTATCCTTAGATAATAGAGTGGCTTTAGATGACTGGCATCGTAATTTCATGCCTGTTCAACCTTGAGTTGAATACTATACAGCTTGACAGCCTTTGTTCTTATAGAAAAATAGCCATTGAAAAGCTAAAACAGCTGTATTAGACTAATAAAAACCTTTCTCAGCCATGCATGGATTTTCAGTTTATAGACACTAATCGTAAAAATTCCCTAATTGGACCTTGTTACACATTTTGGTGGTGGACTCTGAAGCAGACAATTACTTCACACCCCATTTTCCTTAACTTGAATGATAGTAAATTTTGGACCGTAAATAATACATGTAATTGGTATTATGTTTACAATACAGCTGGATGGCCATGATGAACATTGAGACCTCCTGAAAAACAAACAGTTCTAATTGCATTGTAAAAGGTCTACTTCAACAGTTTGTAAATTTGTATTGTACTAGGTCAATAGTCGCTCACCTATAGAGGTTTAATCAT
>NW_005187748.1:483107-489892 GCF_000239375.1 Pundamilia nyererei | reverse complement strand
CGACCTTACACACACAGCACAGACATTACATGGGGATACAAGTCGGAGATCGGTAGCGTTACAGAAAAACACTGAATTGTACACAACAGCGGGAAAGTACAAGAGGAAAAAAAGAGACCTCTACTCATGCTGTGCTTCCATGGTAGGACAGCATGGGAACAGGAAACAAAAAAACTCCTCTGCACAAAAGCACATAAATGTCCACAGCACAACATTGTGAGACACATGACAAGCCACGGGGTCGGGTCGGGGGTGAGGAGTCATCCGAAGTGAACACAGCAGCCATCCTGCACAGCGCTACCATTCCAGCGCGGCACACAGACCCGCCATGTTCCCGCGCAGGAAACAAGCATCGAAGGCGTTTGGAAAGGGAGGGGGATGAGTGTGTGCTTATCAGTGTAAGTGTGTGTGTGTGTGTGTCCAGAGTCAAGCTGAGACACTGTCCTTCGCCCTGCCAGGCTAAGTAAACAGTCTTCCAGCCAACTCAGGTGGCCTTGCATACGATGGGGAGGAACAGACAAAACACAGTCATTATCAGGGAGTTTTTGTTCGGCTCCAGCCTTGAGCCCACAGCTGGCGCCGAAGGGGTAGCTGCATGAAATGATGATGGTTTTAACTTTAGTGCGAACAACTCATAAGAATTTCAAAGCTGTTCTAACAGTCCAATACTGGTCTCCCAATCTGCCGTTGGAGAGCCGTGAGCTTCCTATGATGTTATCCAAACTTACGTTCCGTGGTGTTGTCATTCTTGTGGTCAAAGAGCAGGTTCTGAGAACTCACAACTGCGGTGCACTTCCAAAGACGTAATCAGTTTGCACTCAGAGGTCTTGTTCAGAGTATTCACAGCAGCCGTGTGGTTCTCCAAGATCTCATCCGTGTCGCACTCAATGACCCATTTCGAGAAACTCGCGCCTCATCCCATCGTTTTAATCCCAGTGGGCAGCTTTGTGGGGGTTTGAACAGCCGGTTCCACTTCCTTAATTCTTCGATAAGCCAGGGCCAAGCCAGCTCCGATCAGCAAGGACCCTGTTATCATGGTTCCGAATAGGTGGATATCTTCAGCAGTCAGGCTCACTCAAGCCCAGACTTCTCGTTGCAGGGGTGTCAATTGCATTCAGAGACCAGTTGATCAATCCATAATTCCTCTTTTAGGTTTTAGAGAACAAACTGTGAGAGAGTGTTCCAGGGAAAAGTAATAGTTTTGTAATAGATGGAAGTTTTCTTCCATCACTCCTGTTCTCACTGGCTTGCACTGGCTTCCAATTAAATACCGCATTCAATTTAAAATGTTACTTTTCACCTACAAAACCATTAATAACTTGGCGCCGAGCTACCTCAATGAGCTTCTCAAGTTACACACTCCTGTCCGAGCACTTAGATCTGCTACCCAAATTCTTCTGGAGCAACCTCGTTCTCAGCTGAAGTCTCGCGGTGACGGCGCGTTTGCTGTAGCTGCTGTAGCGGTCTTATGGAAAAACCTTCCTGTCGCTATCCGGGCGTCTGACTCTATGCCACTGTTTAAATCACGGCTGAAGACTTATTTGTTTAATCTTGCCTTTCCAACCTAGTTAACACTTGGTGTGCGTTGGTACATTTTTATCCGTTATGCTTGTGAACTACTTTTATATCTTATGATTGTCAAGGTTTTTATAATTGATACGTGCCTGGTCCTTCCTCTTTTCCCTCCCATCTCCCTTTTCCTATTTTATTTTTGTCAAGCACCTTGGTATACCCTTGGTTTTTTAGTGTGCTTTATAAATAAAGTTTATTATTATTTATTATTAATAAAAGCACGAGACAAGACGAGGACATAAGAAGCTAAGCAGGGAAGATAAGGGAGAGGAGAGGAGAAAAGTGCGACCTCCTTCGCTGAGAGCCAAACGAGAAGGAAACTAGAATAGAACTAGAATAAAGTAATTTAGTTCTGCAGTTTTTGCTAGAGAATGCATTTGAGTAATTTAAATATGTCAATCCACAGAAAACTGGACCCTGCCACACACAGGAAAGATAATTTATGCCCCATTTTTCTAATTTGAGGTTTGCTCATTTTTTGCTGGGGATGAGGCGTTAACCTCTTTCCCTCCAAAATATCGGATAATTTAGATTTTCTCTTCTGTTTTTTGTTCATTCTTTGGGAGAGTTAGCAATTTAGCTCTGCTAAGCGATATGTTTCTCCCCCTTTGCCAATGCAGTTAAGATTATGACAGAATCCTTCGCTGCTTTCTCCTCCACACTGCATTCATTTTATTTTTTTAAGCTTCCTCCCACCGTCCAAAGACATGCAGTTTGTGGGGATAGGTTAATTGGATAATCCAAATTGCCACTAGGTCTGAATGTGTGAATGGTTGTCTGTCCCTGTGTGTTGGCCCTGCGACAGACTGGCGACCTGTCCAGGGTGGACCCCGCCTCTCGCCCTATGACAGCTGGGATAGGCTCCAGCGCCCCCCGCGACCCTGAAAAGGATAAGCGGAAGCGAATGGATGGATGGATGAAAAGAACTACAAATTGCACACACACAGAATTATAGCACTGTGGATAGTTTAGTGCTGCACGTTTAGAGCTAGCATCTTACTTTTAGCTTCAATATAGGAAGAGAATCTGATAAAAGACAGATTATTTGTCATATCTGCATACAGATTTACACATATGTACACATTTGCACCCACACAGTTACATACATGTCAGGAGGATACCCAAGAGCAGTGTACCAGGGTCAGAAACAGCAGATGTTTCAATTTCTCATTTTGTGTTACCAGGGATCCTGAGTATCATCAGTACCTCAGCTTTTAGTAAATCCCCATGTATAGGTCTCATCCCTTCAATAATGCAATGCTCATAAGGTGATTAATAACTTCTCTAAGTTTACTTATCTGTCCCATGCCCTACTGAGGTTCTAATGCTCTGTGTGTATCTGTTCTAGTGTCAATGGGAGTCATGTCTGAGCCCTTTATGTATTAAGCTGCGCCGATCTGTTTTATTTACATGAATCGTCAATCCATTGCCGGAGGGTGAACCGGTGAAACTTCTTGACGGTCATCAGCGGGAAGGGTGTGTGCGTGAGGAGGAGGGTGGGGGGGATCTACTCGCATTTCTATTAGCTGATCCTTTTAGTGGGCGTGGCTAACCGTCAATAACAGTGCTTGATAACGAAGTTAATCTTTAATGGATAACTAGACAGAAATACATATTGGAAATACATTACTACCAATTATCCTAGAATATCATTTGACAGCAGTCAGAGGGGATAAAAGGGGGAAAATAGTACAGGTTTCTTTTTATTTTCTAAGAATTCCTTATAAGTATTTAAAGGTTGTGGGGTAAATGGTGGATATTTAAACCTCATGGTGTAGACTTCACTTTCTTCCCACTATTCACATGGAAAACAAAAGAAATGACAGAGAGCACAAAAGTTTATTTGTCTGACCCACTTTTGTTAAAACAGCCCATTTCTGGAAATATTTGACTTCATTATGAGATCAAAAAATGACTTTCACACTCAAACTCCTCTCTACTTCAACAAGCTCATGAGTACTTCAGACTAATCCCTTAATACACCTACGCTTGTTCCTCAAATTAAAAGGTGCCGTCATCCTAAATTGCCATTGAGTTCATTAACTGAAATCCAAATGGAATAACTTCAGCTGCTGAGTTTGTGTGAGATTGTTTACTGATGCAGAGGTTTCAGCCTTTGACCTTTAGACTAACTGAACACTGATTAGGTGGGTGGTGCACTTGCTTCGTCATGTCTTTGCAGTGTAACTGAACAGTACAGCTTTAAGTGTTTTTTAGTTAAAACCTGTTATGTACAAAATACACACAATACTGTTACTTTTTATGCTTACAGCACAACCACCAACATTTCTCTCCCAGCAAATTCAAGGCGTACATTTCAACACTTTGGACAGTTCCCACACTACTTTTGTTGTGCATGCTGGAGTCAGTCTGACCTTTCCAAACCATAAAAGGAGAGACCCGGGGTCAGGCGCCCACTTTGACCAGAGAGAGAGACACAGAGACACAGGTGAACTGCAAAATTCAAAACAGGAAATGGCACTGTTATCACCCTTGAAAAGTTGCATCAAGAAGAAGAAGAAGACGCTGAACATCTAAAACTATCTACAACAGATCAAAGCATTTGAAAGTCATGCCAATGAGAAATAAGAAAAAAACAAAACAAATGCCAAATTGCACAAGAACTGCACTAAAAATCAGTGGCAACATGCTTTACGGATGATGAATCCATATTTGAACAATGGAAAATTATGGAGTTATGAAAAAAGAAAAGTACCATCAGATTTTGATCCACCATGCAATACAATTTAGAAAACATCTGATTGGCAACAGCTTCATGTTTCAGCAGGAAAATGATACCAAACACGCTGCAAATGCAGTAAAAGCATACCTGGATAGACAAATGAGTGCATCTGGTTATTAGATATTAGAAATAAGCCTGTTTATTTACTCTTATTTTTACATGCCTCGCTGTAACTCTTCAGCACATTTTCTTATAAATGAAAGAAATCAACAGCTTTTCATTCCAGCTTACTGACTCAAGTCAGGTCACTCATTTCACGAAAACATGATGCTTTTTCTAGTAATAATAAACCAGTGATAAACAACGAGACTTCACTCTTTCTGCACTCTGAGCACAGCTGCTCTTTAAAAGTATTTTTCCTCTGAAACTGTTACGGCCGAGAGGGCCAGGCTGTGGGTGTGGACTCAAATGCAGACACAGAGGGAGGCAAAACCGGCGTGAACACAGTGCTTTATTTACAAGTGCCTAGTGAACTTACAAAACAGGAAACTATGAATGCTACGAACTGTGAATGCTATGAACTGTGAACTGTGAGGCCAAACTGTCAACATGAAACTCTGAGTGCTATGGCTAAGTGCTAGATTTCACGGATGGATCCGGGGAATGGAAAAAAGGGGCAGCGGCTTGGATGGAGGTACGCAGTCAGCGTTGCAGGTTTAAAGTGTCATGCGAGGAGGGGGTGTCCAGGGGGTTCCGGGTGAGGAGTGTCCAGAGAGGATCCAGAATATGCTTGGAGTGAGGGACTTGGCAGGGAGGCAGGCAGGTGTAGTCCGATGATGGAAAGGAAGAAACCAGATGACAGAACCAGCGTCCAGGCGGAGATGTGAGTAGTTTGGGAAACGTGACTGCCAGGTGGGTCCTATGACAAAGAAAACACGGTGAGGAGAAAAGCAGTAGTTGGGGGTTCTCACAAGGGCTTGGCAGCCTAGCACTGACATGAGTTAGCAGAAGATCTGGCAGAGGTCTGTTGTGAATGCTGGTCTTATTTGCAGGTGACTTGATTGGAACCAGGTGTGGAAGCTGGTTGGAGTCTCTGCCTGAAGGTGGAGCCCAGCGGAGTGGAAACACCCCGTACTCACCCGGACCATGACAGAAAGAACACAGTTATCCTGCAACATTTCTCCTTGTGATCTTTTAAAAAGATTTGAATCATGTAATAAGAAACTTTGGAGTTTTTCTTATTTCTCTTCTTCCAAACACAATATGAAAATAGATTTTTTTATTCAATTTTTAGGTTAGATAGGTTAATTGGATAATCCAAATTGTCACTAGGTATGAATGTGAGTGTGAATGGTTGTCTGTCCCTGTGTGTTAGCCCTGCGACAGACTGGCGACCTGTCCAGGGTGGACGCCGCCTCTCGCCCTATGACAGCTGGGATAGGCTCCAGCGACCTTGAAAAGGATAAGCGGAAGCGAATGGATGGATGGATTTTAAACTATTCATTGAACTGAAGAAATTCATTGTAAATTTTTCAAGTATGGCATGAATGAGAACTTACTGATCCACCTTACAAAGATTTGAAGTGAGGATAATGTGCTGTCGTTCACATAAGTTAGGTGTGGCTCAATGGTTACAAAGAGAGGGAAGGTGATCTGGACTGAAGCGGTTGATAGGAGCCAGAATATACAGGGCAACTACAAGTAACCGAGTATCCCACAAGCCAGTGGGAACCGTGATAAAGACGCACAAAGGCGAGTCACAGCCAGGTATTAGGATCTATAAGCAATGGAAAGAGGGAGCCACAATCCAGGATGTAACAAAAAGTAAGTAAGGACAGACTGATAACCTGTTGAAGAAGAATTCTGCAGGAGCGGTGAGTCACCCAGTGACGTGGAGGCAATTCCTCTCCGTGGCCCTGATTTCCACACATGACACAATTTGTTTTAATGCACTTTAAATCAGCAGAACATCACTTAAAAACTTCTCTGATCCTGTTACTTCACAAATGTTTAATGTTAGCCACAAACTAGGTATATTATAATTAACACAGTATGGATTTTAACATTCCAGATTATAATGGGAGAAAAAAAGAATAGCATGACAATGACCAATTTTGTTTTAGGAGACATGTAACACTGATGAAGCGCTAATGAATTAATACAGGCTAGGTATTGAGTGAAATAGAATAGAATTCAACTTTATTGTCATTGCACATGCACAGGTACAGGGCAACGAAATGCAGTTTGCATCCATCCAGAAGTGCTTTAGTGATATAGATATATTACAATAAATATTAGCAATAATATAGATATGTGAGTATATTACAGAAATGGGTCTATTATGTTATAATGTACACGGTATGAAGTATGTTGTTATTCTATAACTATAAGTATGTACAGGCTGCAGTGAGTACAAGCTATGTACAGGATATGAACAGAATATAAATATGAAAAACTATACAGAATATGAAATAAATAACTTTACAGAATCTGAGATATACAGCTATACAGAAATGGGAACTATGCAAGT
>NW_005187748.1:440018-449958 GCF_000239375.1 Pundamilia nyererei | reverse complement strand
GTGATATGGTTTAAAACATCAAAATAGACTAAACAACTAGTCTAAAACTAAGAGACACAGGATAAAGTTGGTGTGAAGGTTTCAGTCTGTGAATGAATCTAAGCACCATCACCTTAACTTTAAATTCATCTCGGTTACCCTCTTTGTGACTGAACTCTGACCGTGAGCACCACAGAGGTGGGACCAAGTCATTGTTTTGCAAGTCTCAAGTAAGTCTCAAGTCTTTATCCTCAAGTCTCAAGTAAGTCTCAAGTAAGTCTCAAGTAAGTCTCAAGTAAGTCTCAAGTAAGTCTCAAGTAAGTCTCAAGTAAGTCTCAAGTCTTACTACTGATGTGACGTTCTGTATCGAAGCTTCGAAGCGTGTGTCGAGTAATGGAGGGGGCGTTTCCGCGAAGCGCGTATCGAGGCTTGCTTCATTTATGGGAGGAGCTGAAAATGATGACGTCCGAAGCCTCGCTGCCCGGCTGTACCACGTGACTGGTTCAGGAAGCGGTTCGAACTTTGCCGCAAATAATTATTTTCCATACTGCCAGCATAAATATACACAGTATACTGCCATCACTACAATATAGATGTTTTACACACTCCTTTTGTTGTTGACATTTACAGGCTGTGTGCAAAATGCCACACTCTTCAAATTCATGCCAACTAATATTTTTACGTCCAGTAGGTGTCCTGCTCGAGCAAATGAAGCTTCAAGAAGCTTGGCGTTGAGGTGAACCAATTGGATGAAAAGCTTCAGTGCTTCATGAGGCTTCATCTGCCCGTCACTATTAGACACTATATATTGCAAACTTTCATCTGCTATGTGCCACCAGTATCGTCTGACTGAACGTACCTTCGGGGGTCGCTGTGGGGAGAGTCAGCTAGCGTTATTCAGCAGCACCACCACACGGTGGGGCTGTTATCACTGCTTTGAACTGTGGCTGCACTCGTCGCACACTGACAGCTTGGTATGACTTCGCATACTAAGTAAAAGTGCTGTTTTGCATTCTCCCGGATAAGACTGAAAACCCCGTCTGAAGTCGAAACCCCCCACCCCTGTATGTGATTCGGGTTGCGTTCACTCGTATTAGAACTCGCAGATCAACTGACCTGTAGAGTCAGATCATGTGACAGAATGGAGGCGTCGCTGAAAAACATTCACCCGTTCACCACATACACATACCGCCAGGAGCCCATTTCACAATAAACGGATAAGGCGACAAACACCCCTGTCCAACTCAGCTCGTAACGTTTATTTCCTCACACTGCAATGAAATGAGGGGAGCATGGGGGCCAAGGAGTCGAGGATAGGATTCCTGTCATATGACGAGGCCGTTAAGAGAGGTAAGCCAAAAATCGTGGGAAGTAGAAATCTGTCGTTGCGCTAGGTTAGCTGTCTGCTTTTGGGCTAGCCATATGGAAAAGAGAACGTCCTGACCACCCGTTAAAGTGTAACGCTTTAACTGGGTTCACCTGTTATACGAAGTAGACGCCGGGTATAAAGTAAACGCACGGCCTCGATGGAATTGTTGTGCCCAGTATTCATTTCGGCATTAAAATTTGTCGAAAAGCTTCCTTATTTTTTCTGATGTTTAGTTAATCACTAGCTGAGCATGTATTTTCCGCAGTCGTTTGCCCTCGTAAGAGACAACGCTGGGTTGCAGCGGAAAGCGTATGTGGATAATGAAATCTTGAAAAATAACGTAGTTAAACAGTCGCTGTGTAAAATCTGACCGCGCCGAATTTAATTATTATTCCTTATAGCACAGAGATAATCCTGAAGTATTTTTATGAAGCGCTTGTCTTTATTTAAGTGCAAGGTCTAGCTAAATTGGCAGGTTGTTGAACTACGTTTGGTTTGACGTCCTGTCCAGCTAATTGCTGTGGGAGCTAGTGCTGCTAGCGAGGAGGGATGGGCTGCGCGGACAGTATTTGGAGAAACAGTTGTGAAAGAAATCTCGAATCCGTGCTTGAATATATTTTTCATTTATATATATTTTTGGATGGCGTCACAGGTTGCCTCTGCTAACTGCAGCTGACTAACGTTTATGTCTGTGCTGCTACCACTAGCTTGCTTGTCTAGTAGCTAGACAGTTAGCTGGCTTTCACCTAAGTTGTCAGTGGGGAATGCCTCCAGACTGTTTGTTACAGCCCTCGTCTCCCGGTTTTCAAACCGAGCCATGTGCTGCTTAATCGTTACTGTTGTTGCTAGTGAGCTGTCAGGTTCTGCGGAGCCTAGCGTCCACCAGCTAGCCGTGTAGTTGGAGCGGAACAACAACCAGTTGTGCTTTAAATAGCTGCCGCTGCAGTCAGTCTCTTAAAAATGATCAGGTGGGCTTTTTAACACTGGGGAAGCCATTGGCTGGTCTCTGGTAAACAAACAAGCGTTGACAGGCCTGTAATCTAATGCAGCGTCATGATGTATTTCAGCTCGTATGGGCTTTACTGGAAGCATTTTGTTGTCAGGTTAGTTTAAGTACGCGCAGGTGAAGCAATGGATACAGTGTAAGCACAGCGGCACTTATGTAAGATATGGGTGAACATTTATCTGCAAACACACAGAGATCTTATCCCTGATGGCTTTCTTGTTGCACTTTACTCCCTGGGTTGGCAACAGCTGAACTTTGTCAGTCCGGATTCCAGCCATGAGAGCCTGTTACACATCTATTACTGTGTGATATCCTTACCAGGCTTCCGCAGGGAAGTTTGACCGGACATCTTTATTATTATTAATGTTATTATGTTGCCTTAGCACAGTTTAGATTTTCGGGTAGCGTGACTTCAGTCTTTGTAATACTGCGGCTTAAATATGCCTCAAACAGATTGCCAGTTACACTCTGACGATCATATGTGACCATACACACAGGGTGGGATTATCTAGTCGTCCAGTCTTATCAAAGCAGTCACATGGCACCATTTCTAATTGCTACAGCAGGCTTGACTGCCGCAATTATGAGTTCAGTTCTCACGAGAGCCTATTCTGCCAGGACATCAGCAGCGTAATGGGCTTACAGTCAGAAAGATTCACCTTTGTTGTGTTATCCTCTGATCACTCCTCACCACCATTTATTCATTCAAGCCTGATTTGTGCGTGGTAGTTTCTCGAGGGATAATTGTGCCTGAAACATTAACTCAAAGCAGGTTGCAGATCTGACCAAAAAGTGTGTGTTCCTCCTCATCGTCACTTTTCTGAAATAGAATAAACTCAAATCTTAGAAATGTGGGAAATCTAATATATAAACATGTAATAAGGGGTTCAAGAGACACACATCTGAGAGTGTTAAGATTTTAGGGGTAAAAGTCATCTTCCCTTTTTCTGTTGACTCACAGTACAATTGAACATTTACTCATGTGGGAGAGTGGAGCGTTAATTTGTTTGAGAGAAGGTTCGAGGCTCAAGTCCAAACATTTGGTGAGTGGCTTGCTGCAGTGACAGCTAACTTCGGGTCAGGTCTAGCGATGGTGTTTATTCCACACTGAACGGCTCCACATGCTTGAATCTGCTGTTATCATTACGATCGTCGTTGTCCGTGAGGAACAGAGCTGACAGAACAGTAACGTGACCTGAACGAACATTTAACTGCATTTGTAAAACTATCAAGGATGATGGGTGTGATTCTCTCTTGAGTAATAAGGTTCGTTTTTAAAGTAATCTCACTTTGAATGGCACTTTACAGCAGGGAAGTGATGCTTCCATTTAGCAGCTGATTGTGCATACTACTGTCCGTCCAGGGCCAGAGGTGGGCACTCATCATCGTGTATCATATGTGCTTATAGAGACTGGTTGAGGAGCCCGGGTACACTCACAGGCTCAGATTTTGGAGGTTATTTTGGTTACATTCTGTTTTTCTTTTATACTCCTGTCTTTTTTACACTCCCCAGCCCACTAACTCCAGGCTGCTCTGATTGGTCAGCTTGCCCAGAGATGACAAGCAAATGAACTTAAATTCTAAAAAACCCAAAAACCCCTCCCACTCAGTCCAGAATGAACAGAGCTCTGTGTAAATTTCATACAGTAAAGCTTTTTCTTCGTGTTAGAGATACAGTTTTGATAGAATCAAAGCAACAGATTCGTTGTATTAAAGTTCCTCTCTGAGAGTTTTGGGGATTTCACGGCACCACTGTGATGCATTTTTGATTTCATGCATTAGAGCAACCAACAACAGCTTCTTGATAGCATGACCTTCAACCACCACGGGCACCTGCTCCTTCTACAAACATGGAAATCTCTCGTATGATTTAACAACACTTCTAACATCTGTTTTAGTCGTCATTTGGAAACAGTTCACATCAAAGAGTTCCTTCATATCCTAAACCTGAATAGATTACATAGCAGAATGTTTTACAGGATGCAGTGAGGTGATTTAATATTATCGATACTGTATTTGTGAAAACCAACACTTTTTTAGAAATGTAACTTCATTCAGTCATTTTCACCCTCTGCTACTCCTGCCACTGAATCGCAGTCAGTTTCTTTGCAGTGGGAATAATAGGAAGTGGAGCGCTGAACACAAGTATAGTGTTCAGACCTGCACACTTCATAGAGTCGTAGTTGATTTTTGGACGTTCTGTGATGAAGAAAGCACAACTATTGTGCCACTTTCCTTTTTCACAGTGATGCTCCTGTTTGGCCGAGTTTAACGGCGATGTGCTTGTTGGCGTTCCTTCTTGTCAGTCAAATTCAAGAGGGAGCAGATGATATGGACCCTTCCAATCATGGTGGTGAGAGGCTGATCTCAGTTGTCACAGGTAGCCCTGTTGTTGATGAACTGGCCTTGAGGAAGACGTTTTTAACCGAGCAACAATACGTGGCTTTAAAAATGTGGAGCTTCATCTGGATGTCTTTCTTGCTGTCCAGAATAATTGTTCATGATTTTGATGGAGCTGTCAAAGAGTTGGGTTGACGTGTTTACCTGTTGTTGTGGTTCCTTGTGTTCTCAGTGAGACCGGTTCTTCTTAGTAATCTTTTCTGGAACACCTTCACGGGTTATTTGTACCTTTGTGGTTGACCACTATGTAGTTCAGCGATGCAACAACAACAGCGGTCACTGTGACACACAGCCTCACACTCACTCTACGTCAGCAGGCCTTATCAGCTGAGTTAATGCAGCGCTGCTTTGCATGGGGATGTAAATTTGTATTCTGCTGTCGTAGAAACCTCCAGTATGGTGTTTGCTATGGAAACGTGACTAGATAGCAGCGCAACAGTCTATACAACAATCTCTATATTTTGAGCAAAGTTGTAAATGTCAGGTTATTCCAGGATGCAGTTTAATATTGTGGAAATCCAGTGTGATGGAGCTTTCTACGACCACGTGGTATATGCTTCACAGCAAGTATTTATTTTTCATTGTTGAGCAAAGATAAGAAGTTGATCAGCTGTTAAACAGCCTCCTTGAGTTGGAGGTTGCTTAGTTTTTGGTCCTAGACTTCCTGCATGTGGTTACTGTAAGTTTACACCACACACAGGGATCTTAAGCCTTCTAGTTTTAGGAAAGGCACACAACAAGGGCATTCTTTTGTTTTTACACCAAAAGTACATGTTGAAGGTGTCGAGCCGGGGTGTGACGGTATTCTATCATTTCAAAATCAAGTACAGAATTCACAAGTCACATCTGAACGCCCCTTTGAATCACTGAAACGTATTTTTCATGTTCAGCTAGTGAAACATCATGCTGAACAATGATAAATAATAAAGATTTCACTCATCGCTTTTCATAAAACAGGGGGGATTTAAACATAACCAAAGGTATTCACAAAACTGCTGAATGTGCAACAGTGAAGCAAACCGAATAATGATGAGCAGGGCTGTGAGTGGGACGGACGTTAGACACAAGATGACAGCGAATGCCTACCATTGGAGCAAATATCTGAGAGGCAGCATGTTAGGCTGCATCGCTTCTGTGTGTGGATAAGTATGGAAGACCATCTCTTTGCACTGGGATATTTAACAAATTATGGAGACGGCGAACTCGGGCAGTACTGTGAGACACAGACTACTTCCAAAATTATTACAAATGACCAGAGGCTCCCCAGTAAGTCCCATTAGGACTTAAGGAGAGAAATCCCTCCACGTCTATGAATAAAAACCGAGTGTGGGTCCAAAGTTACTGTCCTGTCCTTCACCACTGGAAACTTGTTCTGCTCCTGTCATGGCTGCATTGTAGGTGGATGCATATCTGCTTGTAGAAGTTTTGTTCATGTAAAATTTTGAAACCTCATGTTGTCATTGCCAATAAAGTTTCATGCCTCTGGACATTCATCGATTGTGGTCCACATTTTATTTCCGTTTTATAGAAATTAATTGGAAGACTAGCTTTTTTTCAGTTGCACTTCTTATTTATTCTTTGCTTATTTCTGACTCTTAATGATCCTGTTTCCATCTGACATGAATGGTATAGTTAACCATCCATGAGCCCGTTCAGCCTCTGTAGGTGTTTCTTTTCCTTCCTTGGCTGTATTGTACAGTTTGTTTGCTTTTTTTAGAGTAATTGCTCTAAACTCAGAAGAATCTGTAATAGTCTTATTATGTAAAACCCATTTGTTGTTTTTGTTGTTCACCTTTTTTCCCTCTCCGACAGCACAAAATAGACCCTGAGAGTAAAAATGATTTTCCTGTTTTATGTGGTTTTTCCTCTTGCCGACCCCACAACACAGCAGCCTCGTGCTGGTTGCCTGACATCATGTCCACAGGTGAAATGAGCTCTTCAAGAACAGAGCTGCATGTATGTTTGCGCCTCTAGGTGTTTCTGTTGATGCTTTGCCCAGACTAAACAGGGCACCGAGGCACATGTGAGTTCAGGATTTGCTGCTTCAGAAGCCATGGTGGAGGCTTCCAGTCTCGACAGCAGCAGCGGCCGACCAGGCTCGGCTTATTTTATAGGACAGAAAACATCAAGTCACAGCAGGAGGTTCTGGCTGCTCCTCTACTGCCATGATGATTTAGCGAGGTGGCCATATAGTGGAAACCTGCTGTGAAAGTGTCTGTGTGGACAGTATGGGAGAGCCAAAGACAAGCTAAGGATGCAGTGACTTGTGTCGGGTGTTACAGACGCAGTCTTTAGACAGCCTGAGACTGTGAGTGGCTGAAAAGTGTGTTTGGGGCACTCGTAGAAATCACACCCATTGTTTTGTGTGAATCGAATGGTAGCCATTGCATTTAATGCCACTCAGTGTCTAAGAATACCCGGATTGCATCACAGCATTACAATACACAAAGTGTTCTCCATAATGAGGCCTTTCTTTGTTTACTTTCCCATTAGCGCGTCTTATTACAACAGTTTTCTGCTCTCTGGCAGTGCCAATCATCACGTTAGATCAGGAGTTCCAGGAGAACAATGTTTTATTTTATTTGACTCAAACTCGTCTTCGTTTGGTTTACAGATTCTTCGTTCTGTATTTAGCGGAGCCATTAAGTTATGTGAAAGTGACGCACGTTGAACGTGAAACAAACACAGAAGGTGTCATCAAGGCAAAGATGAAATGAGCGCAATATACAGGAAAATCAAAAGAACTGTGATGTATGAGAAATGGTTTTCACAAACGTAAATCATCAAAGGTTTATACCAAGAAAGCATTAAGGCATTGAACCAGTGAAACAGTTATTTTGAAGCTTGATCTAAAGTAGAGTTTGATTCATCAGTCGCAGTAAAAAGATAGTTTCAAAAAGTAGAGACATCCTTGTTGCAGTTTTGGTGTCTGACTCTGAGTTGTGATTTATTCATTTTGCAGATTCTCTTATAAGAACTGTAACTGACAGCATGTACATGCAAAATTCAACTTTCCTTCAATGCGCAGTGTCATTTACTTGTTTATGAAACTGTGTAGTTCCACCTGACTGCACTGAGTCACAGGATATTCTCTCACTTTAAGCGCTTTAATAAATTGAACTTAAAGGAGGTGCAAATAATTAACTGAAAATGAGTTGCTGTACGTGCACCTTTATCTGGTGGCATATTCTGCCTCACCGAACAAAATAACAGATTTACATTAAAAACAACAAACGAATATTAGATAATAAAAAAATTTTCAGTATGTTTATGACATCACCAGGACATGAACCCTTTTTCCTTCCTTGTAACTGCTTTGGTCCTCTGGTCTCAGTGAGGCTGCTGGCTCGGGGGCAGCTTTGGTTCTAGAGCTTTCTTCTGTTAGCTTTAAAATGTCCATGCTCAGCTGGGTGAGAGGGTCAGTGTCTGACCAGGTTTGCTGTTACCACCATGCTGATCTTCCTGTGGTACTGACAAGGTATTTGATGGACTGAGTTTAATTTCCCAGTAAACATCAGTATCAGTAGAATCAGTTATTAAGGCCCTGTTTGTAAATGGCCAGTTTACAGTCACCAGTTAGCCAGAGTACCTGGAGGAGACCCACAGAGGCGCAGGGAGCCTCCTCGCAGTCAGGTGACAGTGCTCATTGTTTAACCAGTGTGTGACACTAAAAACAAAGAATTAAGAAATCATAAAAACTTTCTCAGACGTGCCCTCATTTTTAAAAAAATGTTTCTGATACATTCGGATGGTTTTATGTGATTGGAGTCATACATGGACTCTGTTTAGCATTCATTTTTAGTTTTTTGCTGTCTTTGTTCATATCCATACAGAAGAACGGTGCCTTCTGCAGTTATTTTACTGGTGAGAGTCCCCCAAACGTATTTTACAAGCTCGGGCTTGCTAGCCACGACTATTTCAGACGTGTTTTCCTCAAAGTGGCAGGCTTGTTGTCTACAGAGTAGACAGCTTTTTTCCCTCGTCAGGTGCACGGGGTGCTTATTGAAGACAATCTTGTAAAATCTGCTTGGAAGCCTGAAGAACCAGTAACGACAGGACTATAATTTAGAACTCGTAGCTTTAAAAACAATAAGTGAAGCAGATGCTACAGGAGGGAAAGAGCCTGCCCTTCATTTATTATTCCCGTTGAAAGAAGCTGGTCTCTGGTTCGGTGGCTGTGTGCATTAAAAAGCTCATTTCAAGAGACTAACGTTGTAGAAGATGACCAGTGCAAGCAAATCTAAATTCAGTGCCAGACACAAATCCAGACATTCAATATTAACGAGCTGTTGGAGATCTGCTCCTCAGAACAGGTGTAATATCTTCATCAATGCAGTTACTGTTTTAAACAGAAATGATTTAACTTGATGAATATTTAACATCAGACTCCAAACTCATGAGGACTAAATGGGCTCCTCAGCCAGCTGTGCTCTGCTACCTCTGGTGAACCACCTCCACATCTGTCACCATGGAGATTGTGGAGCTCTCCTAGGACCTCCAGGGTATTTGTTATGCTTGCACTTGCTAATATGTGTGAGATGAAGGCCGCCACATCTTCACGATTCATGTGACTTTAAGGTGCCTGGTCATCATCGCCATAATATTAGATGTGTGTACGTTACGGCAGCAAGTCCCACTATAGGCTGTGAACATTTCCACAGGCCCAAATCTGAACAATAAGCCAGAACGTCTGTAGCCATCTATCTGTTTGTACCTTAATCTGCATTCTTGCATGGAGAGGTGGGCGGGGACTAATCGCTTTTCTACAGCCTCATTAAATCCTGTCCTGGTAGGTTAATGGTTAACTGGCTGGGCTGTTGATGCTTTGACGTTGGATGTATTTATATTACAGACTGTAATGATTTATGGAAGGTAATTAGAAATATGTTTCACTTGATTCGTAGTCATAATAAAAATACAACATTTTTTTATGCATCGGTCATGGACTGATGTCATTCAGTTTTCTCACGTGTCTTTTAATAAACTGCATCAATGTGGTTTGAAATTTCATGACCTCAGTTTATGTGCAGCTGCTGCAGCTGAATAGAGTGTGCTGAGTGCTGTTACTGCTGCTCTCTGGCTGCACAAGGTCAATTTATTGGTTGGTAATACAGATTATTGATAGGCCACAAAGAGGCGTTGGACCCTGAATTCATGCTTGTACGTGTGAAGAAGGGAGGGAGGGT
>NW_005187748.1:425977-439636 GCF_000239375.1 Pundamilia nyererei | reverse complement strand
TGTCATGAATACAGTTAGCTGCTACCTCTCATGACACACAAGGGGGCTTTAGTCTCTCTTCCTGCAGCTTTGTGCTCTGTGTTGATCCCCATGTGTGATTGGCTGCCTGCAGCCTGTGATTCAGCACTTGAGCATTAATCAGTCCTGTCTTCAGTTGGGTAGCTGTCACCTCTCATTGATGCATGGGTTCAGGCCCGAGTAGAAGGCGGGTACTCTGCTGACCTCAGACCCACAGCATGTAGCTAGGACAGTTTATTAAAATGGCTTAGGCGTATTGTTAGAATTCCATCGATATTATTTGTACAGATTGCTTAATATAATTATATTTATCCATATTGTCAATATATCTTATGGCTATAGAATTTGTGAAGATGTAATTCTCAAAGCTAAGCTCATCAGTGATGTTGTGGTCAGCTTTAATGCTAATCATGTAGGAGGATGTTTAGTAATCTGCCTGGGTACTATGGGATGTGCTAATGTATTAGGGTATTAGGGTTACATAATTGGATAGGTGCTGATGGAATTTGCTGCTTGCACGTTTGAAAAAGGCACCCGAGGCTGAAAGGTATGAAAGATATGCTCCCGTCTTTTTCAGGTAGGGCCTTGTGTGTCAGCAGGACGCTGCTCGAGTGCACGCTTCATCTGTTACCACAGTATAGCTTCATGGTGCTGATCTGGCGTACCTCAGGTTCAACCTTTCAAACACTTTGCTCTCTCAAAAGTCCAGCAAATGCTTTCCTCAGTTCCCAGTAACACCACAAGTGGTGCTAAAATAGAGGGGATACAGAATTGTAACAACGTCTCTTAAAGCGGTACATTTTCTCATTTTAAATATTAAATATTTTATTGACAACTGATCATAAAAACAACATAGTGGATCTGCACCTCAGTCATTGCATTATGTGCACAGTGTTTTTTTGGCACTGGGGTTGTATTAGCAGTGATGAGAAAAATGAAATGAGTGAGCCGCATGAGCTCAGCATCAGCCTCTGGAGGCAGCCGTACATAAACAGGAGTATTAGCTGCTCCAGTTTCTGCAGTTGCCATCCAGCTTCACGTAGATTTTGTACTCGGCAGCTGGTAGGTTAATGACTGGCCAATGCATACTCTGTGGTCCTGCAGGTGCTTATGGGGTTCTGTGTGCACAGTTCATGAAGAGAAACATATTTCCCTATAGTCCTAGCTGCACATCCCTGAACGTGGATGACTTATAAATAGCCCTAGATCACACAGACATGCAGCTTTTCTGCAAAGTACAAAAGGCTGTTTGGTGCCTTTAAAAACAGTCGTTTCTTTGTGTTTTCATTCAAATATTGTCAACTCTTCCCACACATGAATATTTAACAGAAGTTAATGTTAACCTTAGTGTCAAAACCAACACAAGATATTTGTTGTTTTGGATCAGAGCCATGTCTCCCTGCTTGCTACGGAAGAATCTGCAGAGATCTGTGTGCAAAAGGAGAGTGGGTGTGGGGCTCTGCCGAGCGAACACTGTATGTAGTCCAATTTTAAGGTATCGACCTTACTAGATATAAACTATATAGCATCATCCTGCATTGCAACTAAAATCTAATGAAACATTTTAGCTGCTGATGTTGCTCAAAGATTCCTTGGCAGTCGGTTCTGCTCTTTAGGTGCAGATCCACCACTGAAATCATTGCTAGGGATGAGAACTTCGGAGGCAGCTAAGTAGGGGTAGCTGTGTTCACTGGAGGAGCCAAGGTCACTGCCATTGGGTGGCATTGGGCGTATGCAGAATTGGCCTTCTCATGAGCCCTTTTCAGGATTTCTGTTTCAGGATCCCTAGATCCACAAGGCGATGTAATGTTTGTGTGTGTGTGACTGCAGTGACATTTCTGAGCTCAAAGACGACATCAGATGTTGCAGCTTGTTTTAGTACATGTGGAAAAATGTTACATAGTTAACAGCAAGGTTTAAAGGAGTGGACAGCCGTTTGTCCTGCTTCTGCAGGATGAAAGAAAAAGGTCACCAGTGATCTACTGGTGCCTCAGTCTGGGTAAGGTCACATGGATGTTAGGCATCGCCCCCCCAGTGGGAAGTAAAATCACTGTTTTTGTCACTTTTTTCCACAAATCAATAGACTTTATCGACTGTTGCCACACAGGTGCGTACACACACACACACACACACACACACACACACACACACACACACACACACACACACCTTCTATTAAGTTGATCTTTGGCTTCATACTTGAAGATGTGGTTTATCATTGTTGGCCTGTTGCAGATTTTAGTGATATATAAGAAATGCAAACACTTGCACTACGAGGGAAATTCAATACAGCCGGGCTTTCTTTGCTTTAGCGGAGTTGAAAACATCGAAAGCCCCAGCTGGACATAACAGGTATCACAACGGTGGTTATCAGCTTCCTGTGTTAAGCTGAGCTTTCTGCTCTGGGTCCGATGCACATTCTCATCAAAGGGGCTTTTAATGTGTTGCCCGACTCTCCTTCAGCACAGAATAATCGCCACGAGCACAGCCGACTCCAGTGAGTGTTATCCAATGATTATATTGAAATGGTGATAAAATCTAACATTACATTGCAACACTGTTGCAAAGAAGACAGGAAATTAATGTTGCAGAAAATTGTTAATCCTGTGATTTAGCGCCCAGAGCGGTACGATGAGCATTTTAATCAGAGTTAATTGTTTTAAGTGTGGGTGTGCTCACGGTGCTGCTGTTCATTTTTAACATGACTGCCTCACATTAGAGCTCAGAAACTTTAAACTGGATACATTTAAACACTGAAACTTACTGACCCACCGGCTAATGAAGGAGATGTGGAAATCCTTTTAGTTTGCCTGCACACAAAGGGAAATTAACTTCATTGATCAAATAGCTATTCTTGGTTGTTGTTGTGTGTTCTAGTAGCTTCCAATTCAACAGTGTAAAGGAGACTTGGCAGCAAAGTAAAGCAAAAATGTAGAGATTTCTGGCATCACCAAAAGAATAGACTGCATGCACAAGCCACTAACAACAAGATGCACAGTTTGCACTGCTCTAACTTTGTAGCTTCATTTGCTGTTAGTAAGCTAAACGGCTTAACAACTGGCACATAGAGAATACAGCGAATTTACATTGCAGTTAAAATATGATGCAAATAAAAGAGTTTCTCTAAGGTTTTGTGCTCAGAAGAAGTTGCCATGGTGAGTTGGTCAGTTACAAAGAGGGCCACTTTGGTAACACCAAGAACTCTGACTTGAAGCTCGACGTAGCTCACTGACCCATTAATCTCGCTTTGCTTTGGCTCAGCATCAGAGCTTTTCTGCAAAATGGGGCGATCGTGGTTCAAGAGTTGGGAGTTCGCCTTGTAATCGGAAGGTTGCCGGTTCGAGCCCCGGCTTGGACAGTCTCAGTCGTTGTGTCCTTGGGCAAGACACTTCACCCGTTGCCTACTGGTGGTGGTCAGAGGGCCCGGTGGCAGCCTCGCCTCTGTCAGTGCACCCCAGGGTGGCTGTGGCTACAGTGTAGCTGC
Source organism: Pundamilia nyererei (assembly GCF_000239375.1). Lineage (NCBI taxonomy): Eukaryota > Metazoa > Chordata > Actinopteri > Cichliformes > Cichlidae > Pundamilia > Pundamilia nyererei. Next base: position 436,134 of record NW_005187748.1, on the reverse strand, counting down.
CATCACCAGTGTGTGAATGTGTGGATGACAGGTTGTGTTAAAGCGCTTTGGGGTCCTTAGGGACTAGTAAAGCGCTATACAAATACAGACCAAAATGACCAAGATATTAAAAAAGCACCCCTCAGACGTCTAACTTTGGGATATCTTCATCTTTATACCAGCGATGACTTATTAAAGAAAGTGAAAGGCGTAGGGTTAGACGTGCACAGCTTCTTTGGATTCGCAACACGCAAGCTAAAATTCCCATGTAGTTTTCAGCCAGCAGAAGCAGCAGATACACGAGGCACCAGTGAAATAAATGTTCACAGTTCAGAGCTGTTGCACTCCGTCGGGTGGATGTCATTAAGCGCTGATGTTTGTTGGTGTCATTCCATGTTTCAGTGGCTCTCACCGCTGTGCACCAGGAAACCATTTCTGTGTTGTAATAGACGTTACAGCAGCTGGAGTGATCTGTGAAAAGGACCGGAGGCCTTTTTAATAGAGTTCATCTCTCCCAAAACAAAACACACACGATTCCCATCCATTATCTCAGAACACGAGATCATGTATTATTTTCTAATGATAGTCTGTTTTTTACATTCCGTGCAGTTTCCACTCATATTTAGTATTACCACAACCTGCACACCAACGTGCAGGACTATGCAGGGAGCAGATAAACCCATGACTCTTTGGGACAGTGGCTTTCTTTAGTCTTGTTGTCTCTGCGAGGTTGTCAGTGACCTGTAAATACCTTCTGATCGTCAGCTTACCTTTCATAAAACCACATCTTGGCACTTTTTTGGCACTTGACACAGTTTTCGTGTGTTGTGCCCAAAAACCAGGATAATTGAAAAGGTTCTTGTTCTGTGTTGTGCTTACAGCACACCTGTGTCCAGCAGACGTGTTGTTAGTTTTATACATTTATATAATGCTTTCCTAGTCTTGCTGACCACTTACTTACTTTGCATTTGTACAGCACTTTGTTCTGTAGACTTAAACCACATCATTGCCAATTTAAAATCCACCCAGGAAACCCCGGCTGTGGTTTGGGTTCTTCATGCTGCGAGGAGACACCACCCTAACGATGTGCTCGTCCTCTCAGGCAGGAGAAAAGCCTCAGTAGCAGTGTGACCTTTAACATTTTTCAAACTCGCTGAGCCTGTATCTATAAATAAATTTTTTAGGTTTTGTATGGTTCAGTGTTTCTGTTTTTGTGGAAATAAATGTGAAGAATGAAGGTGGAGTCACACCCTGCCCATCAGCTGATCTTACAACTCTTACTTAAATTACCTGAAGAGACACCAGCTCCCTCCTCATACCTGTTATGTCAGTTCGGTCAAACACCAGCACCCTGCTGTTACTGCTGAAAGGCATTTGCGGTAATTTATTTGCGTCACTTCACTAGCACAGCCCGTTAACACAAATTGTGCATTCTTAGTAAAGTTTGCTCCAGCTGAGGCCGTTAGTTTAAGGCTTTGTCTGTGTGACAGTAGTCAGAGTGAAACTGCGTCTGTGGAGATGACAAAGGTTACTGGGCCAACCAAGGTATATGCATGGTGTGTGCGCCCGCACCGTCACTTCCTGTAAATGGGGTTTGAACTCTGTTTTGTTGTTAAACTGATTTTTACTTTTTTTAAATAAAGATTTATGTCCAGTTACTCATGGTTACTTGCTAAAGAGAAGTCAGAGGTATGTGATTGGCTCAGTTTTACTGATTATCTGCCTGTCAGCAAGATTACAGTAAAAGTAACTGACTACATTTCAGTAAACTTGGTGGAGAGGTGGAGCATGGTCAGAAGAAGAACCTTTTGAATTTTAGTGTTGTTGCTTTCTTTAGGGCATTGTCTCGGTGGAAGGCGTGCTCTCCGGGTCTCCTCGGATGTCGTTAGCCTGCGTGCACGGGCTCTGCTTTTTTGTTAAAGGCACAGTAGTCCACTGTTATTTGAATTAGCTGTTGCACCCTAACACCAACGTATCCAGGTAAAAGCGATTCTCTTTTAATGTCTCTCCTCTTAAACTTTTAGTTGGAAATAAAGTTTATTGCTCAAAATGAGTTTATGCCTGAATGTTGCCGGCTAACATCGCGGTGACAGTGTGTGTGCATGAGCGTTTGCACGTGTGTGCGGTCCGTCTGGGTAGGCTTTAGGGTCAAACCTGAAACCCCATGAGCAGTACTTCCCCTACTGGCTCTGTCGAAATAAGTGAAACCCGAGTGTTGTTCAGAGATGCTTATAAAGAAAAGTTTCCATAAAGGCGGAATAACAGCTTTTAAGAGAGTTGTTGATGGAGCTCGGCATGAGTAGTTTTCCGTAAGACGCAAACAAAAATGTCATATGTGCTTCTTGCTTTGACCTTGTGCTGTCGAAGGGTTAAATTAAACTGATTCAGCTGAAGCTGTGACAGAAAATATTACACGTGTATTAAAGAGCAGTTGTCGAAGTGGAGCTGATTAGACAACAATGTGAGCGTTGACAGAGAGGCGTGGTAGTATTAATGTAATCATGTAACGGTGTGAAAGAAAGACTGAGATTGTTTTTACGTTGGCCTTAAGTGCACTAAAAAGTCGAATCATCACACGTTACAAAGGCTGTGCAGATATCACTGGCTTTAACGGATGTGCATGTTTGCATATCTATCACACATGGTTAGCTTTGACTTTGACCACATGAATCTGTTTTTAAGCTCTATTTTGGTCTCCACCATCTCCAGTGACGGTGTGTCTTTGTCATCATATAAACAACATCTTGCATTGTAAACATATTCTCCAATCAGACTTTAAAATACCTCGATGACGATGGAGATTCTAGTGCTCTCAATCCCGTCCTCATCAACATCTCATAAGCTTCTCTGGAAAATTTCTCAAGATTTGTTGCACACTTGGAATCAAGGTTGAGCTAAAGTTTAGCTGATATGTCAATGAACATTTAAAGGTCAAGAATAGTCCAATAACTGTTATGGTAATTATGTCATAGTTGGCACAGTCCTGTCTGTCATAACTAGAGATGGACCGATCCGATATTAGGTATCGGTATCGGTCCGATACTGACGTAAATTACTGGATCGGATATTGGAGAGAAATAAAATAAAAAATGTAATCCGATCCATTAAATATCAAAAAAGCACCTCACAAAACTTGCGACACGGCGTAACTCAGCTCATAACCGTAGCACATCGGAGCAGTGTGGTCACGTGATAGAGCAGCTGTGTGTATTTGTAGCCTCGCTACCAAACCAGCATTTTATCTCCGAGGAAGTTATCCCAGAGAGAAGTAAAGCAAGTGTGTAAGTTCGTCTCTGAATGTTTGTAAAGCATTCCAGCGTTAAGCTTAACAACCTATGGAGCTACTGCCTCTCTCTCTCTCTCTTGCTGCTACTTCATGATCAGCTGATCGTCTCTCTGGTTTGTTTTTGGCCCACTTTGCACCAGAAAGAGGAAACCAGCGGCTGAACAACAGCAGCACGTTTAAGCTTGATCAGCTGTTGTTAGAATTTATTTAATATTACTTTCTACTCCAGGATCTTTTTCTACAGCTGTAACTGTGCAGGGGCGGATCTAGCAAAGTTTAGCCAGGGGGGCCGATAGGGCATTAACAGGGAAAAGGGGGCACAAAGACATACTTTTCTTTCTTATTCTCATTTAAAATGTCGAGCTTTTAATAAATAATTATCCGAATCTTACACCCAAAGTTTTAATCTGATGTAAAATGTATAGAAGTCCATCACTGTATATAGTAACTATTAAGTCTAATATACCCTAGTAAGCTATAGTACTTTTTCCTTTGGGAAGCTACCATCTGTGCAGTCTGCAGTTCTGTTGAAGAAAGATGTTGAATCTATTTAATTATTTAATTATACATAAAAAAAAGTGGTATCGTGCCATCTCTAGTCATAACACTAACCTGCAACCTCTCTGATTGGTGGAGGCATATAAATACAAGTAGCCACAAGTGGTGTAATTGCAGCAATGGCTGTAATGGAAGCTGCATAGTGTAGTGGTAAGACTACACACCTCTGGAGCAGGGGTTGCAAGTTCGATTTCCACCCGGTATCCAGTAAGGGTCCTGGCTATGACCCCCATGCTAGAAACAAGCCCTGGAGTGGCGTGGCTACGTCTGCAGCCTGTCCACAGTTCAGGACACAAGCATTTCACTGCATGTTCATTATATGTTGTACTGTGACAAACAACAGTTGTATATTTGCAATTACATAAGCAGTGTAGAAGATGAGCATACTGAAATGACTAAAGTTTCTTTCTTTAAAGCCACACTTTAATGCAGACAAGGTCAAATTTAAGGACGTCCGTTACTTGTAGTCTCTTAAGACTACAACAGGAAACACACTGTTTTAGTTTATCATTGATTCAGAAAACATCAAAGTTGCGCTTGGATCATTTGATAGGCTACCCTCTGACAAGCAACATCCAATCCTGAAGCAGGTGGACCAGTCATCCAATCTAATCAGACATTTGTCAAAGCCAGTCGAGCAGTTCTGTCATGCTGCTGTGGCTCCAACCCCAGCACTACCAGCTTTTCATATGGAGTCTTTAAAGTGCCCTCAATTTCTAACTAATGTACCTACATTTGTATTTGCTAATTTACTGCAGCTTATCCCTGTTGGACTGTGATTGGCTGCTGAAAGCTGATAGTTAATGATTCCGTTTTACTGCACGCTGACCCCTTGCCTATCAGATGAGCGGCACCTACTGGTATCTTGTTGATCATTTAGCTACAATGTGGTCATGGAAGCTGTAAACAGGATCCTTTTCAGCCGTTAGTCAGCAGTTAGTCACATTGTTCGCTACAGCGCCACAGTTACTACTACATGTGTAAGCAGCTTTGTCATTTTTACCAACTGTTCCAGAGTTAATCTATGGATTAACGACATGACACCGTTAAACTTCTTTTTCAGGCGCTTCTGTTAGAAGATCATTTTAACCGTTGCATTAAAAGCGTTTCCTCTGTTTACTCTAATTGGATGGAAGTCAGTCTTTCTGTGTTGCTGCCAACAGTTGTGCTGCAGTCCTAGTGAAGTGAAGGTGAAAGAAATCTGGCGTCTAGTCAGAGCTTCAAACGATGACATTTAAAAACATTAAAGACGTATTTCAGGACCATCCAGACCTTGGTCCTAATACAGTTTTTAAACTGTGGTAGCCATTGCTTGTTTCTTTACTGTTTATCTTTCGTAGATTCTGTTTTTCTCTTGCAGACTTGTAGCATGACTTCGCAAACAACTGCAGATCAGCTCTCCGTCTCTGTTGATGTAATCCCATCTCTGTTTGTCTCTCTGTAGTCACTGATGTGGAACTGAAGCGGCTGAAAGATGCCTTCAAAAGAACCAGTGGCCTCTCCTATTACATGACCCAGCAGTGTTTCTACAGGGAAGTGCTGGGAGATGGAGTTCCCCCTAAAGTCGCAGAGGTAAGCCACAATGATGTCACACCACGTATTCTGAGTGGGTAACGGTGGCGGCAGTTTCCAGGAAGCCAACAAAATCAGTTCGGTTATGCCTTAGCAGTGTGACCAACGAGCTTTGTATGAAGGATTTTATTGTAAGTACAAGCTAGAGATTTTAGTTGTAGTGAGGGGCCATTTCACCTCACATTAGGCTCAGCCTCGCATTCCACTGAAAGACTTATTGATCCAATAAAAAGGTATCATTACCATTTTATAGCTCTGTGTTTCCTGTTGAAAAGCATCAGTCTGATGTTCGAGGCTAAAGAACAGCCAAAGTTCTGCAGGGGAATAAATATAGAATAGCAACGTTGGTTCCAGTTTATTTATAGCTGCTTAGAGACTCTTCGTGCAGATACAGAGGAGAGTCTGTTTTTCCTTGAAGTAACTGAATCATTAAAGTAATCAACACAGACCTAGACTTGATATATACAGCTGGTGTATATGCAACAGTATGACGATATACGTATAATATAGTCTGACTACAGTTTCCCTCACACATCCCCATCTGACAGAGCTTCCTCCTGTCACTTTTTACGACTTGTCATTCTCATGTTACACATTTGAAACCTGCTCTTCTTCTTCTTCTTCTGGTGAGGTTGACAGATTTAAAAATACTCTGGAGGAATATAGACTGAAATGAAATGTAAAGACTCAAAGTGTAATAGTCATCGAAGAATGGGCAGTTTGTCTTTCTCTCTATACATATAGATATAGAGAGGACAGAATCAGAATGCTTTATTAATCCCTGACTAAATTCTGTGGGTTACAGTTGACAGTAACCAACAAGACAGTAACAGACTAAACTGTTTAAATAATGCAACATGTCAGAGAGTTTACAAATGTAAGAAATAGCGCTAATATGTACAAACGGCTCAATTATACAGATGGATGGATATTTAATTATTTAATTCGGGTTTGGTTTGGTTTTTATTGGGCTACTGATCGCTTTGTTGACAGCAACCTGGTCTTGCTCTTGAAATGAGCTACTAATTCCTTTGTTCATTCCTTTTAATTATTTTGGTTTATGGGCTTTTTGTATGACAAAGTTTAAATTGGTAGATGTCAGGCTGTTCATTCAGAATAACCTGAATTATAAAACTGCTCCAGGGAAATGACAGGTAGAGGGCGGCCTGAATCATTTTAAATGTGTCTGTATTAAACAGAAATAATAGGATTTCCAGAGTTTAGTTTTATTTGGATTACTTGAAAGTTGAATGAAGATTTCTTTTTTGTATTTCTTTCTTTTACCAATGTTAGGTTTTGAATAGCGTGTGTGCAAATATGGCCCAAATTACAGATCCTGCTTCATTGTTTGGGGCATTTAAGGGAGTTAGTCCAGTCAGACACATGGGAGCATCCTAATGTTCTGACAGCAGGGTTTCTTTAGTCTTGTCTTGCTCAAACACACCTACCCTCACCGCTCTGCACATGATTGTTTATGTAATGAAGAAAAAAAGAAAAACGAGGTTTTGATTGAAGTTTGTTGTCCTTGCTCTGTATGCATTTCAACTTTACGATGGAGTGACGATCCTAACATGAACTACTGATAAAGGTGCTCTGACATAATTCACACCTGCCTGTCACTTTTTCTTCTCCTGTGTTTTTTGTGCCGTGTCATGCACGTTGTGTGGGCACAACCATTTAAAGTTCACAATCATTTAAAATCAGTTTGCTTGTGTAATAGGAATGCATTTTCCTCACATTATATCATAAATCATGCTGCTCTAACTGTTCCAGAGCACATGTCCCCTGCTGTCCTCTGCAGTCTTAGTTGCGAGGTGACAGCAAATGGTTATCCAAACGTGGGCTTTCCTCTGTCGTGTCCCACTGCTTTCTTCTGTAGCTTCAGTTGCTTCATAAAAATGTAACCACGTGTTGTGGCTGGATTGTGCATATCTGCTATGCATACGCTGTACATTTGTATTTTACATTGTGGAAAACACTACAATGGCAAACAAAAACGTGCGTGATTCAGTTAAGGCTCGCTGCTCTGCCAGTTTCTTGAGCATACAATAACAACACCTACCTTGTCTCCACAGTGCATTAGTAAGGCCAGTGTTAGTCATCGCGCACCCCCCACTCCATCTGCTGCTTATTAAACACACGGCTTGCATGTCTTCACTACAGCACGTGTCATCTCCCTCCTTCTTCTCCTTTGTCACCATGGCAGCAGTTACTGCGGTGACAGCAGTCCAGATGTAAGGTTGCTGCTGGTGTCTTCAAATATAGCCGTGGCTACTGCACAGTCTGGTAGTTCAAAGAAAGCCCGACCCAATCAGTCAGTCAAGGAACACGCACTGTTCAGTGCTCAGAGGTTTATCTGGTGTTTTATCATAAGTGTATAATGACTAGAGCTGAGTATCGTCACTGATTTCTAGAATCGATCCGATTCCGATTCACAAGATCCCGATTCTATTCGATTCAATTCGATTTAAATCTGGGAAATTTTGCCTCAGACAGTCAGAAATATTATAATTCAGATCAGTACATTTACATATTTAAAAAGGAAGCTGACACTTTCCAGACTTTATCACAGGTGTGAGCATCACAGCGAGGCCTTTGTGTCAAAGTAGCTGAAGATAAAACAGAAACACATGAAGGTGATTTTCCTGTTCTGGGATTTTATAAAAATATTCTGCAGTAGATCAAAAATGAACGAAAATCATTAACCAGCATATGAACATCACCTCTGACGTTACAGCAGTTTTATTAGAGACACGGCGTTTTGCATTTTGTATACTTTTAAAAAGTTTACATTTGTTCAGAAGCCTGTTGAACAGCAGAAATCGGAAGTAAGTAAAAGAAAAAAAAAAAAACCATCGGCCGACAGCGCTGTAAACAACGGTAGACTTGTGCGTAACAAGCAAGTGAATAATGCAGAAAACAGATTTTTAGACGGGAAACTGTTGTTGAAGTACAGAGAGAGAGAGAGAGAGCTGTGCATCCTGGTGGAAGCAAAACAGTAAAAGTCAGAGAATCCATGACGATGTTTATGTGAAGCGTAGTTTGGGTCTTCTTTGGCTGCTGGTTCAGTCAATATTGTTTGGAGAGACATCAAACTAACAGCTTTAGAGTCAGTGAAAAAACGCCGTAAACACAAAGCGCGGACCCGCCGACAGATCAGAGTCAGCGAGCTGTCGGCTTTCAGCCCTGATCGTGTCCGTGCTGTCGGTGAGAAAGTCACATCTCACTGATTCTGATCCGTCGGCGCTGTGTGTTTACGTCTCTGTGCAGAATCCGTGTTCCTGCTCTCATTTACTATTTAGCTGTTTGGCGGTTGTTGAAATTTTGTGAGGTTTCACCTGAGATTGTGGCGTTTCGGGCAAAATAAATTTATATTAAAAAATCAATTCAGGATTTAATTAATCGATATCACGATTTTAATCGATAAATCGATAATCAAAACCCAGCCCTAATAATGACGGTGCTGACGATCATTCGTGGCCAAGTATCCAGAGATTTTATGTACTGGATAAATTGCATGTTGGCTTGATGTTTTGTTTTTTGTTTGTTTTCACTCAGTGTTATCTCAGTAGGATGAACAGTTATTAACTGGTATTTTGTTCCTCAGGCACACATATGCTGATAAATCCTGATAGTTAATGTATAAGTACAAGCAGTTATTGTTGCTCACAGTGTGCTGTAGCAAGAAGGTCTCATGGTGAACTACCAAATGCTTCAGGATGAACACAAATACCATTACACCTTCCACATGTAATATAACAAGAAGGTTTGAGCCGATCACTGTTTGGGGAGTGGGAGTAGGAGGAGAGACAGACGAGTTAAGAAGCGTGCTTTAGTTGGCTGCGTCGAGGACTTCCCCACAGTCTCTGGGGACTCCACAGTCAGTTTCATGTATGAAACTATATGCGTGTAGTGATATTTAAAGAGTAACAGTAACAAAATATTTACAGCTTTAAAAAGAATAAAGAACTAATCTGCTCTTGTAGAGGTTTCCTCTGCAACCTGACGACTCAACTTGGCTCTGAGCTTCGTGGACACGAATTCTCCGTTTCATAGTTTGAGTTAAGCTCCAAAAACACTCCGACCTGTGTGTCTTCATCAGCTCTACTCTTTGTCCAACTTAAACACATTTTGTCCAGTTTGTCGTTGTTCGTGGACTCGTCACATCGTCAGAATTATGACTTGACCAATGTTCCTGAGAAACACTAAAGACACGCTGTCTCTCACAGGTGAAATGTGCTTTCTGTGACGGTTGACCTTTTGCATGTAGATCGGCGGACTTCCCCTTTAATTTTGTTTTCCCACAAATGTGCGTTTACTGAAATTGATCACGTTTCTCTTCATAAAGCCACTGAGATTTTTTTTTTGTGCGTGTGTGTATTCAATAAATACTATTTGCAGGTTTTTGGCAGTCGGGATGGCAGTGAATACAAACCTGACTTACAGTTTATACATGGATCAGTGAATGCATCAGTTTTAGTTTCTGTCACTTTTTTAAATAAATAAATAAATGCAGGTTTAAATGAAGAAGATGGTTAAGTGTGTAAGGTCTGTGCTAACTAAAAATAAAGACAAAAAGATAGTTTATTAAATTTTAATGAAATTTGCAGATTGTTTCGGTGAAGTTTAATAAACTCCTTGCTTTCTAAAATATAACAGGACACCGGAGTAAATTCTCCAGCATCTCACACTTCTGATAATCAGCTGTCTGCTTGACGTTTATTCAGCTGTGTAAAAACTGTAACTTTAATCTCAGCCAAAC
>NW_005187748.1:418244-424768 GCF_000239375.1 Pundamilia nyererei | reverse complement strand
CCCCCCCCCTCGACAAACAAAGAGGCAGTTGGCAGTTAGAAATCAGCAATCATTCACACACCCCCACTGCCCTCCAGAATTCTCAGGTAACAACCTAATTTACATATGAATGACTAGCCAGTGTAGCTTCCACTTGGCTGAAGCTAAAGCCTAGCTAAAAGCCTACCAGGTAGAAAGCCAAATGGCTGCTCTCTGGGACTCTAAGCAGCAGTGTGTGACGGAGGGGCGGCAGATGACGGTGAAAGTGTTGGATTTAGGAATTTGCATCGTATGACACAGTGTGACTTCCGTGTTTTTAAAAGCCACAAATAAAGCTTCTGTACTGTGTGTGACCTGCTGGCATGGACATGCTTCATCAGCTCCTGACTGCAGAGTCATGTTATGCAAGCCATCAGCGTGTCCTTTAGCTTAATGACAGCAGCGCCTCCGTAACATGAGCTGATATAGTTTTAAAGATGAGGAGCACATTTCTCTATTTTTGTTTTGGGTGATTTTCTCTCACAGTTCCACAGAAACTAGTCCAGGGCTACTTCTGAGAAACTGAACTGAAAATGAATTGTAAGTCCAGCACAGGAAGTACTTTCCTCCTGTCAGCTTTCCTTTTACTGACATCGTACTGTAGGTCTTGCAGTATTCCAGAATCATGTCACCAACATTACTGCATCCAAGCTGTTATGTTAAATGTTACATTTGTTATATTTTTGAACGACAAACTTCAAATGGTTTTGTTTTTTTTAGTTGTCGGTGAAACCTGATGACGTTGGTCAAAACTCTTCTTTGCTCACACATTGGCAGCTTTTGTCACTGTGGTGTTTGGATGGGCTGACGTCTCGATCGTGTTGCAGGCGGTGGAGCAGCTCGTGTTTAACGTTACGATTATGTGTGTGTTTTAGGTGATCTACACCTCGTTTGGAGGCTCTGCCAAAGGGCTGCACTTTAACAATCTGATCGTGGGTTTGGTGCTTCTGACCAGAGGACGTGATGAGGAGAAGGCAAAGTGTAAGTATCTGTTTAGGCCATGAGATGTTGATTTCATTTCCCTCTCTCTTGTCTCGCTTTAAAAAAAACAAAACAAAAAACAGAATAAAAGTCGTTTTAAAATTTGTTTTTTATGAGATATAATGTAAGCTTTAAGCTAATGCAGTTTAGTTATAGTCAAGGAGTGATCAGGGGTTGCCATGGCTACTGCCACACTTGGATAAACATACTTACTGTCATTAAAGTAATTTATTACATCATTACCTACTATGAAAAGTCATTTGTTTAAGTATTTCTAAATTGCTAAAACGAACCCCCTTTGCATGTAGACAGGGTGTCATGGTTAAACATCCGGAGGCTGTATTTCCTGTCATATATTTACCTTTAAGTGCTTTCACTCTACCTCTTTTCATAGCGAGTAGCACTCGGTAATATCTCCACCACCAAATAATCAGCATCAGGCTGGTTCGAGCTAGCTTTAGCTGAACTAAATGCTGTTTCTGAGGCTGAGCTCTGGCACAGGTATTAACAGGCCTCGTGTTTTGAAGGTACTGTTTAAAAATGTGAAGAACTAATTAGCAGCTGACCCTTGTGAACACTTCTCAGTATCTCAGCCGTGTAAAGGCCCGACAGACTCCTGGATTTGTTCCACGATTACTTGGTGAAATTTCCCTCTGGGCTTTGACTCGGACATTTATCCTAAGCCTCGTCCAGTGCTGTCTTGGATGTTTGCTTTCATACTGAAAGATGAACAATTATGTAGATTTCTGTTGAGGTCATCAAACTGTTCTTTGTTGTATTTTAGAAGCTAATAAAACAAATAATGAGACGACTCGTTCCGCAGCTATTTTTTCCCCACTATCAATTTTATATCTGTAAACTTTAAGAAACTAGTCTCCTGGGTCAATAATTCTGCAATCACTCATTTTAACCTGCGGTTTAGTCCTTTATAATATCTGTCTCCATTCTTTGTTCCATGCTAAGTGTTACTTGGAACAAAATCCATCCCGGATACGGATGTTGGCATCCGTCGAGTTATGTATAGGCAACATATGTTGAACGTGACAAAACAAACGAATGATGAAATTAACATAAACGAAACAGATTTGGGGCTTTGCAATAAAAGTTTTTCTTAAAAACCTTTTAAATGTTAATAGTTACTGTATGTGTGATGACATACGTCGACGCACTCGTTAAGGAGGAGATGGTACATGCATATATACATACGCTGTGATCAAAGAGAAAAGATGCAGTGTTCATAGTTGTCACATCACTACTGGGACACGTCCACCTGGAAGACAAAACAGTACTGCGGTCCTCCAGCTGTCCTCTAAACGTCTTCAGATTTAACTTGGCACAGCACCAGCTTCCAGAAGGGCGTGGCATATGGCACCAACCTGTGAACACACCTACGCCTACCCCGCCTTACAGGCCAAATCATTCTCCACGGCAACCAGGCTGTCAGTGGCGGCTCAGTGAAACTGTAGGAATGGTTTAGCCGACACCGGACAAATACTCTGACACGTGACAAATGAATGCTCCTCATACTTCCTGGCCCGACACTGTAAATGTCCAAGTCAACCAAATGTTAGATTTACACGTGGTACTTGAAGCTAGCTGTAGCAGTTATCTTTGCTTTAACGGTGAAGTTTCTTGTTCTTCGCCTCCCACACGGTGCTGTTATTTACCCATCCAGCAGGTCACAAGTCCCCAAAAATCACGGTTTCTCTTCATATCTTTGTCTCCCCTCCATGAAGAGATGAACGTAGTCTTGGCTCGAGATAAAAACAAAACTTTCGTCTTGCAGTACTACTGACCGTCCACTGCTGACCGTCATGATGGAGCGATGTTTTGCCCGACAGGGTGGCGAGTCGCTCACGTGACTGAAAACTATGAAAAAGCGAGTCAGCGAAGTCGGAACTGCAGCGAAACACTTGAATTTAATCTGGGGACAAAATATTGAAATGTTGAACTTGTCAGTGGACTGATGACAGCTGGTGAGTGGTTCTGTTTTACTGCAAAACATCATTTTTAGAAGGTATTTCTACATATACAGCTTCAGAAAAGCTCGCTCACCTTAACTGTCCAAGCACACATGGGCCGGAAACTCTCAGAACTGTGTGAGACATCTGGTTGATTTCTTTGTAGGATAGGCTACAAGCTGAAGGAGCGGCTGTTTTGAGACCACAGTGATTGAAACGTTTCGTTTCTTTTTGTTTTTCATGCTTTTGGTTCGTCTCTTCTTCCTCAGGCTCATTCTGGTAGTCGTATCTCACATGTCGCAGGCATTCAAATCCATCAGGACATTATTGACATTGAGACTTTTATCAGCTCATTGCTGCTGTGTGCTGGACGCCTGCGTTCCTGTGATAAAGCTGAGCTTTCTTCTTCGTGTGTTTGTGTGCACAGACCTCTTCAGCCTGTTTGCCAGTGATCTGGGGGGATATGCTGCCAGGGAAGATATAGAAGCAGTTCTGCAGGTCCTGGATGGAGAAGTCCCGGCATCCCTGAAGGAGTCCTTCGGCGAGGTGAGCAAACGCTGCAAAAGACTGCACAGCATTAATCTGTTAACTCATGCACTCATGCAAGTGAGCTGCAGACTAATGACTCCTCGGCTTCTATCGCAGAGCGCTTGATCGTTGCAGAGGTTTCAGTCACATGCTTATAAAAGAGCCATTGTTACAGGGAGCCTCCTCGCTGTGATAATACAAAGTTTGGCTTATCAGCGAGTCATTGTGCTGGTTATTAAAATACCACCTGAAAGCATGCAAACCTCCCCACTCCCACCTCCTTTATAGCATGCAAACATCTCTAGAGACACAACACAATAAAGTCTAATACTCAGGTGTTGCATTTTCCCCCGATGATGTTTATGTCCATTATTATCCTTCTGCAATTACATGTTCACTTCTGAAATCACCACTGACCAAATCCATGTCCAAGACTGATTGTTTCATTTGTTTAGATGCTTATTTGTGGGTTAAACAGAGTCGGGATATTGTTTGTGTGCAGGAGAAACAAAAAAGTCGTTTGGTACTGGGCCACAAGAGTTGAGGCTCCGGGGGGGAATTCATGGTTTTCAGGGTTTTTATCGGCTTTCAGCGTTATTCTTTTATCGTTTTTATCATTAACTTGGTTTCCCTGCGTCTTTTCCTGTGTGTTATGAATAAATCTTCCTTTTTGTTTGGTGCCGGTGTCGTGCCAAACTAGGTACCCCCGACAGAATTTGTTTCCCCTGCGTCAGGAGCACAAGCTGGACTGTCCAAATCACGGACAAACGGCATCCCACTGCTGATTTTTAGTTCACAAACACTTCTTATTATGACGCATTACTCCTGAAACTTTGGAGGATTTAGCTCTTTATATAGTAAAGTTACAGGAGAATAAAAATAGTTATCAGCCAAAATGTTAATGGTTTGTTAAAATAATCCCATCTGAGCAATAAATATATAATTTTCTGTAGTAACCCTCAAACTGAATGGTAATGTAACGATACTAATTTTTCACTTTTTCACAAAAAGAAAACATCAGTACTTCCTGCGTGCTCCCAGCACAGGGGAAACATTGTCGGGGATACCTCCTTTGTTGTATTTATCCGCCACACCTTTAAGGCCGGTCCGTGAAAATATTGTTGGACATGAACCGGTCTGCGGCGACCGCTGCTGTAAAGAGTTTTAAAACATCAAAAGAAAATAGTGCACGTGTATTTAAGAGCCTTCTTGGAGCTCAATAAATATCACTCAATGATTTCACAATGAGTTTATTGGAGCTATCATTAGCAGTGCTAGCACCAGCATGTAGGCTAACGTCCACACACGTACGTAATGTGGTTGCACAGTTTATGTGCAGCTGTTAACATTATTTATCGCTGAAGTATCCAAATAATTTAAGTCAAGTCCTTCTAGAGGGAGGTGTTGCAGCTCGGCTCGCTCTATTTTGACCAGCTTGTGTTTGTGGTGCCAATCATCTCGCTGACTGAAGCACACATACAGAGTTCAGGCCTTAGCAAAGCCATTGTGACATATAACATGTTTAAGCGTCACTTTGGTTTTAAAGGGGTGGCTGCATTACCTGCTGCCTCGGCCACTGGTAGTCCAGGTGTGCACGAGGCCGTTCCTACAGTAGCTCTAAGTTTGTGCACGAGGGAACATTTGCATTCATCGGGGATCGTTACGATTCATCAGGTTTCTTATATTAGAGCCTCGTCTGTCGTTCTCTGTTTGATGTTTGCAGCGTGAAACTGATATCTGTCAACTGAATAGAGCTTCCACCTTGATGTGAAGCAAAGTGTATTTCCCTTATCTATGTTTGCGCCCTCGTCCTTGGCTACTTTCTGCAGTCCTGCCCTGGCACTTGTCACTCATTTTGATGAGCTGCCTTCTTTAAAATCTCAGTAAACTTCTGTTGGGGGAAAAAGACGTTCAAGAAGCAGAAGTCTGTGCTTCTCGTCACGACTGAATGATTCGATTTGTCAGACTTTGTGTAATTTGTTAGTTTAAATTTAAAAGCCCTAAACCCCAAAACACTTTGACTGATGAATAACGATAGCTAATGAGTCCGTAGCGACGGGCCAAAGCCTTTCCTCATTAAATAGCCAAACGGGGATGGACTCGGCACACGGCTGGCGATCGGGTGTTTTGGCGACAGCAGATTCATTTTGCCTTTGTGTTTGTGCAGGGAGACAAGGTCAACTACGATCGCTTCAGGAACTGGCTCCTGCAGGACAAGGACGCCTTCACTTTGTCCAGATGGCTGCTGTCGGGAGGAGTGTGTGTCACGCTGACGGATGACAGCGACACGCCCACTTTCTACCAGACCCTAGCGGGCGTCACACACCGTAAGGCCACCCCTAAAACAGCGTCCTGCAGCAGTGCGCCTGAATGTTATGTGTTTACTTCACACTTGAGACGCTCAGGTGTTCATTTGATACCTGGTTTGTTTTAGATGGACTTTGGATTGGAATCAGTCTGGATGATTATTCAGCATTTTTAGTCACTACAAGAAATTCTGACCAGCCTGGCCAAACTCTGCAATGCACAAGGCCTTGCTAACCAATGTTGCTCCACAGAGAATAACTTAGAAAGCTTTTAATGTGAAACTGCTCCAAGAAAATTGATGGCTTGTAGCTTGTTAAAGCGGAGGGGAGGATTAATAAATAAAACAATTAAAAAAAATAAAACTTCAGCAGGTTAGAGCTGGTTTGAAGAGTAGTGTTTGTAAGGGGAAAAGGAGAGCATCAGACTCTTCTGAGTGGTGGGAATGCAGTTTGTGCTGATGGTGTTCCTGACGCTACCAGGAACCACAAGCTGGTATAAAGTTTGCATTAATACGAGCAGCAGCTGCTGCCAAGATGTGGAGGTTTCTTGCTAGAAGGTGATGACATATACCAGCAGAGATGGGCAGTAACGCGTTACAAGTAACGCGCTACTGTAATCTGATTACTTTTTTCAAGTAACGAGTAAAGTAAGGGATTACTATTGCAAAAACAGTAATTAGATTACCGTTACTTTCCCGTAGGAACGCTGCGTTACTGCGTTACTAAAACC
>NW_005187748.1:414383-417468 GCF_000239375.1 Pundamilia nyererei | reverse complement strand
GGGGAAGTAATCAGTAATTAGTTACTGATTACTTTTTTCAAGTAACTTGACCAACACTGTATACCAGTAAACACAGGCTGCTGGGAGGAGCCTGTTGCATGTGAAGGTGCAGCCCCGTCTGATTGTAGGTCGCGCAGAACGTTTGATTATTTGTAAATATTTGTTCCTGAATTCGAAGCAGCGAAACGTGCTGGTGCTTATTCTCTTCGTCTTGTTGCTTTCTGTTCTGTTTGCACGAACTGAACCCTCGGCTTGGACCGAGCTGCAGAACCACTGAAAAATTAAAACTCAGAATCCTTCCACACATTTTAATGACATTTTGTTTGTGTGTGTTGTTGTTGTTGCCTGTGTTTAATTGTGTAATATTTGTAACTGTGAGATACTTGCTGCTGCCTGTTTCGGCCAGGTCTCCCTTAAAAAGAGGTTTTGAATCTCAGTGGGAGGTTAAATAAAAAAGCAGGGACTAAAAGTGAAATATTTCAGGGATGTGATAGATTCACTGTGTGATGTTCTGCCATATCGTAGTGAGTGAAACGGACATTTTCCCATTTCCATCTTCCTCTTCCTGCACCTCCGTCCTCGGTCTTGGAGAGCAAACGTTTCAGGAAACACCACAAACGTCTCCCGGCGTGCGTTCCAGCTCCGACAGCGTTGCACTTAAAACGTGCTGTTTTTAAACCCACTGACCCCGATTCTTATTTCATGTCGTCTTCCAGCTTCGTGACTCCATCACTCCTTCATATGAATCGTGAGTTCTTGTCAAAGTGTGAACCAGAGAACATGACTGTTGATGCTGTCGAGTGTCTTCCCATGCTGACAGCCAGCCGGCTCTTATGTAACAAAAGTATTTGAATGGGTGGTTTTATTTCTGCCTGATGTTACTGATTGATTTGTGAAAGACTGTTCAGGGTCAGTAAGTGTAGTATAGTGCAGCGTGTGCAGTGCAGGACGTTACACGAGTCCTTAAAGATATTGTCCTGATGAGAGAAACTTTGCTTTGCTTGTGTAAAATGAAGGAGCTGAAAAAGGCTTGATAATGAAACCTTTTCATACCCTACAGTTCACTTTAGAAACACGCTGTGGTTTGCAGATACAAAGCCTTATTACCAGCCCAGACGTTTGATCTACAGCACAGTGTGTCTAAAAACATGGTTACGTCACTCAGAAACAGCAAGTTTTTACTCTACGACAAAGAGTTTAAGACAAAAAAGAAAAGAAAAAAATTGGTTACTGTTATTGTGTTGAGGACGTCCTCGCATACTAAGCTCGACATAAGCAGGTGATAGTGTGTCTATGCTTGCATAGAATAGCAGTACACTTATTCTGTCAACACGTCTCCACAAATCAGATTTTTTTAAAAACTTTATTCTAAAACCATTTCTTAGCCAACTTCATGCCACATGATTCCCTGACCTCATTATACCTTAGATCCACATTGTTCCACAAACACAGAGAGATGCATGTGGGTGTGTCACATTGGTTTGTGGCTTTTGCTCAGTTTTCCACGTTTGCGTCTCACAGTTACAGTGAGAGTAACGATGGAGCGATCGTACGAACAGCAGTGATTGCTGGCACGTCAAACAAAAGCACGTTCTGTTGTTTGCTGTAGGTCAGTGTTTTCACAAGACCAAGAAGTAAATTTAGCCCGTTAAGTTCAGATGGCTGCAAAGAAGCTGTGTTGTCCAGAGAAGCTGAGGTTGTCTTTAATCTGGCTGCTTCCAGCTTATCCTCTTACCTTTGCGTCTCTTGATCTGTATTTGTGAGTGTGAGATGAAGAGAGAGCGTGACTGACACGGCCCTGGTTCATGACTCTCCAGAACGAGAACATAAAGCGTGACTCGCGGCGGAGCTTAGCACGGTGAATCTGCTGCTAACGTGCTAGCTTGGATGCTATCTTGGAGTTATTTGAGTAGAAATCCTTGGAAATAACCTTCCAGGCAGCTGATGTGGGGAGTTTTGCTGTGCTACGTACTGGCGGTGGCAACACCTGTGTAAGGATGTTCCCTGGATAATGGTATGGTATCTCTGCTGCCACTCGGACAGAGTAGCACCTCTGGGTGGGTATCAGACCTGCAGGGCGCCATGACGTGTAACGGCCCGTCATCAGATCGGTTTTGTCATTCAAATGAAAAGTACCTGGATTTGTTTTTCGTTGGTAGATTTATGCGTACCAGCATCTGAGTAGCACATCTAGCATAGCAGCAGTGCAGGTCCTTGGGCTCTGTAAAAGTTAATGCACGTACTCAGAAGAGAAGACTGCTAAACTGAAGCTCATCATCATTATAAAGACGTTAAATCCAGCAAAGAATGGCTCTTGTGTGTCTTCGAGTCTACGCCAGTGTTTGTAGAAGTGAGCCTGTGGTGGATGGGAGATGTGCAGGAGTGGATCCAAAGTGAGCCTCGTGAGTTTTATAGATTAGCAGTCAGACCGTCATTTGACTGAATCAGAGCCTTCAGTAATATTTCTGGCTTGTATCATTTCCTCCATGCCGTCTCCGTACAGTCCCTGGTGTAAATCATTCGTTTTGTATTCAGTGTTTCCTTTAACTTTAAATGTCTGAACCAGGAAGTGAGAAAGGTCGTCGAGCTGTGTCGACGTCAGTGTCTTTACTACAGAGAGTTATAAAAACCTTCTCTGAGTCAGAGAGAAGTCTGGGCTTCAGCTTCACCTGCCTCCCATCACTGCAACCTGTTTGTTACCCGTAGCTGCTAAAAACAAGCTTTCAGCCCACCTGACCGAGAATCCACAGTCCAGTTTCTACCAGGAAGTGCCGGCCGTTTGATTCATACGTCTGCGTTTGACAACTATTATCGTTTTGGCTACCTGCCACAGGCTAGCTGACTAGCTGCTGAATCCAGTTAGCTTAAGCTGCAGATTAGAAAGTTAAAGGAGGAGGCTGGTTGTTACCCCGGGCGGAGCTTCATGTGCTATATCGGTCTGATCCGTATGACTGTGTGTGTGTTTGTGTGTGTGTGTGTGTGTGTGTGTGTGTGTGTGTGTGTGTGTTTGCTTAATTAGGAATAATTAGTTTATATGATCCAAACACAGTACTTGTGGACTTGTATGAAATTTCCGATGACACGT
>NW_005187748.1:402750-414363 GCF_000239375.1 Pundamilia nyererei | reverse complement strand
GAGCTTCATGTGCTATATCGGTCTGATCCGTATGTGTGTGTGTGTGTGTGTGTGTGTGTGTGTGTGTGTGTGTGTGTGTGTGTGTGTGTAATTGCTTAATTAGCAATAATTAGTTTATATGATCCTAAATTTGTACTTGTGGACTTGTATGAAATTTCCGATGACACGTTTGAATACATTTTTGTATTTCTTCCGTTCGATGGTTAAACGTCACCTGGGCTACACCTGAAAGAACAACATCCTGACCTGTCTTTAAACATTAACAAACGCTCTGTTATAATCAGTGAGAGTTGTGACACCACAAAGTCGTCGTTTTAGCCGGCTTTCATTGCTGACATGAAATAGGCTCAATATTATCAATTTATTGGTTCTTTCTCAGTCTCACTGAGCAACCTGCTTAAAGCCATAAACACACACAGCGCTTTAAATACTGAACTAGTGTTCAGCGTGTCTTCTCACACACTTTTTTGTCACTGTTTTGTTTGCAGCAGTTGCAATGCTTTCATTCTGTATTAGTTATTTAAACCGTTTAAAGAAATCAGAAAGGAAACAGAACGACCTTCATCCTTTTAGACTGTTCTCATGGAGAAGATGTGAACGTAGACGGGGACGTAACCAAACGAGCTGCTAGGAGAAGCTGGCCGACTGTTTCTCAGTGGAGGATAATGACCGAGCTCTGCTGAGGCAGTGGAGACAGCCTGGTTCTCCCCAGGAGATCCTTTCTTCTGCTGATGTACGATAAAGTATCTGAGTGCGCTCGTGTCGTGTTGCTCCTCCATACTCCCACAGAAGTTCTTCCCTCACCTGTCAGCAGCATCCCTTATGGATCGCATGCTCCCGTGTTTTCTTTCCTCTTTGCCCTCAAGCACCATATTTATGATTCAGTACACTGTTATTTTTCTCCATTTGCATGGTTTGTACAGTAATAAAATTCAGTTAGAGCTGCATGACGTGAGAAAAATGTGCATCAGTAATGAAGATGCAAGAAGAAGGTTTGAAGTTTAGAAGTTTTAGCCGACACATCTTAAGTAAAAATATCCGATTAAGCTTAATAACCTGTAAAGAAAAAGATAACGATTAACGCAGATGCTTCATGTACGCTGGGCTGCATTAACAGCTGATCTGCCTGCATTAGACATGCTGATGCGCCTCACGTGTAAAGACGTTCAGGTCTGCAGTGCATGTTTGCAAACGGCTTTCACCTGGACGATCTAAAATACAGTTTGCTTTTATCTTTCCATTCTCACATCAACGGTGCTGGATTGGTCATTTACAGAAATCAGGTCAAATTCAGATCTGCGTTGTGTTTCAACTGTTTCTTTGTTGTTCCATTTTAAATTGCACACATTCGTTTTGGCTCTGTGGCTCAGTGCCGCAGACAGTAACCGTGTAGCCGCGCGGCAGCTGTTCCATAGTTTTGTTACTGTAACCAGGATAATATTGTTTGAAATCAAAACACAGACGGCTCCGTCAGCTTCCAACGCGACATTACGAAGTGACCTTGAGCAAAAGGGGGTGGAGTGAAGTTATCAGCTGATACTAGCTAGCTTGTTTGGCATGCTGATTTAATCAACTGTGAGCAGCAGTGTACAGACTAACACACCTGTTTATGAGCTCCCAGCAACAGACTAACAGAACACGACGTTTGGCTCTCGTGCTCTTGGCTGTTCTGTACCACAGCACCTCATCTGTCCCGTGCTTCCATTTAGTGATGCAGAAACACCAACACCCCAGAAACGGTGGATGGAGCCCAGCCGGTGGTGTTGCACACCGGACGTCCTGGAGCCAGTCTCAGGAAGAAATATCGTTTTTGTTTTTTGGTTTATTTTGTTCTTCTGCATTTGTCTCGTTTTCACTTTATGTATATGTTGGCAGTCTCTGGATGAATGCGTTGACTTTAGAAAGTCCAAACAGGCTTTAAACCTGTCTCATAAAAACTTTCTGATTTGCTGTTCCTAATTCTTGGAAGAAACTGCTCAATCAAATGTCACTGTGCAACATTCGCCTGCAGTACGATCCTTCAGTGACAAATATCTGACTGCCTGTCTCTGTGCGTCTCCTGCAGTGGAGGAGTCTGACATTATAGACTTGGAGAAGCGCTACTGGTTGCTGAAAGCTCAGTCCAGGACCGGCCGCTTTGACTTGGAAACCTTCGTTCCTCTCGTCTCTCCTCCTATTCATGCGTCACTGAGTGAAGGTAAGACGATACTTACTCAGTGTCATATCTGCATAGCTTTGCAATAATGATGAAGAAACGAGACCAAAGTGGCGTTCTCGCTTTGAATACGCGACCTCAGCAGAGAACACGACCTGCTTTAAGCGTGCCTAATGTTATGTGTTGTTGATCTTGTTTTTTAGGCTTGTTTCACGCCTTCGATGAAAATCGGGACAATCACATCGACTTTAAAGAGATCTCTTGTGGGCTCTCCGCATGCTGCAGGGGGCCTGTTGCTGAGAGACAGAAATGTAAGGCTCGCTGTGGATTCAGATCCACACAGACACCCCACACAAGTCCCACCGCTGCCCATAACAAGCCCGTTTCTCAGTTGAAGCTGATATCCAGGGTTTAAATGTCTTTTTTTTCCTTAAAGAAAGTCCCGATCGGTCGGTACAGTCATGGACCGCTCTCATCAGGACTTCCACTGGTGCTTGAAATTACATTTGCACTGGCAGCAGTGGCAGCGTGTCGGATTTCCTGCTCGTACACTGAACGGCACGATGCATCGGCGTGGTGCTTCATCAACATCATAAACGTCTTTTTGGTCTCTTTCACTTCCAGTTTGCTTTAAAGTGTTTGATGTGGACCGTGATGGCGTTCTGTCTCGAGATGAGCTTCATGAAATGGTGGTGGCCTTGCTGGAGGTGTGGAAGGACAATCGGACAGACTTACTCCCTGTAAGTAAACTCACAGTGTCACACACACGCACACAACCCTCCAGAGCGATCAAGGGTGAACTTTCATGTTTATGCCTACTGGAACCGGACTCATGCACAGACCTGTGCTCTGTTCTTTTAACTGTGGAAGGTAATTATAGCAGTCAGGCTTTTGTGCGTGAGAGAGGTTTTTCTTTTTCTGATAACAAAATATTTTCTGATCTGTTTAAGAGACGTATGCAAATATGCACATTCAGCATAAATAGAATGTAAATCTGTAAATTTGTTCTCTTTCTGAACTTTTCCACTATCAGCATCGATATTTCTCCCTCCTCGTGTGTTTTTTTTTTCACTAGTTTTGCATTTGGCTAGGGGCGTTACTGGTAGCATTAGGCGATACCTGGACCCTGCAGAGGTTGCACAGGTAGTTCAACTCCTCCAGGATGGCACATCAATATTTTGCCATTGCCAGAAGGATTGCTGTTTGCTTCAGCACAGTCTGAAGAACATGAAGGAGATTCCAGGAGACCAACAGTTACTCTAGGAGAGCTGGACACGACTCCAGAAGGTCCTTAACCGTCAGCAGGACCGGTATCTGCTCCTTTGTGCACAGAGGAACAGGATAAGCACCGCCAGAGCTACAAAATGACCTCCAGCACTGGTGTGAATGTCTCTGACCAAACAACCAGACTTCATGACGGTGGCCTGAGAGCCCATCATCCTCCACTGGTCCACCACTGTCCATCACTGGCACCTTCTGTTTTTCACAGATGAGAGCAGGTTCACCCTGAGCACATGTGACAGATGTAAAAGGGTCTGAATGAGTCATGGGGAACATTGTTGCATGTAAGCTTGTTCAGTAGGGGGGCATATCCACAGAGGGACATACAGACCTCTACAGGCTAGTTAACGGCACCCTGGCTGCCATCAGGTACCAGCGTGAACTCCACTGACCCACTGTCAGACCCTGCTCTGGTGTAGTGGGTTCTTACTGGTGCACGACAATGCCCGGCCTCACGTGGTGCAAACGCGCAGTCAGGTACCAAAGGATGAACGAAGTGGTGCCGTCCACTGCTCCCATGCTCACCCAACCTAAACCCAAGTCTGAGACATCAGAGCATCGAGTGTCAGCAGGTTGCGCGTCAGACTGTCCGGGAGCTCAGTGATGGCCTGCTGCAGATGTGGAGGAGGTTAAGACGAGGCGCTTACTGTGTTTTGCTGCATGCTGATCTATTGTGTTGCTGTTGCAGGAGCTGCAGAGTAGTGTGTCAGACATAGTAGAAGACATCCTAAAGATGCACGACACAACTAAGGTAAGACAGCTCCATGTTATCGTCGCTGGAACACAGTCCTGTGCAAAACCTCTAAATACATAAATGCTCATTAGTATTCATGATACATTTTTAAGGCTTTTAAAGCGTCTGCAGCTTTAAAGAAATCATTGCTCTCGTTCAGAAAAAGCAAACACTTTTCACGCAGCCGTGTGAGTGTTGGCTGCTCACTGACAATAACCTCGCAGTCCTCAGCCACCTTATCGTACCCACAGCTATTCGAAGGCGTCACAGCAGTGTTTATTTTCAGAGTTGCGTGCCTGATTATGTTCGCCTTGGTTCTATTTCACTCTCCACCAGCTGGGTCACCTGACCCTCGAGGACTACCAGATCTGGAGTGTAAAGAGCGCTTTGGCCAACGAGTTCCTGAACCTGCTTTTTCAGGTCAGCACCCAGATGCTACGGTCTTAAAACTCACACCGTGTTCACGTTGGTTGAGTATTTATTGGTTATCCTCGTGTATTTTCATCTTTATCTCGGTTCAGGTGTGCCACATAGTCCTGGGGCTCAGGCCTGCTACTCCAGAGGAGGAGGGGCAAATCATCAGGTACGTACCTGTCCTCGCCACCTGTCCAGTCATTGTTTGGTTGAAAGGTCCGATTTGTGATTTTCTCCTTTGTGTGTGTGTGTAGGGGTTGGTTAGAGAGGGAGAGCAGACATGGGCTGCAGCAAGGCCAGAACTGGTTCCTCATCTCGATGCTGTGGTGGCAGCAGTGGAAAGACTACGTTAAATATGTAAGTAGTGCATTAACGGGAGTTTTTATTGAGCTCTTTCCCCTCAGACGTCTGTTCTGTTTTCTGAGCTGAGCAGGTTTCTGGCGTCGGGAGCAAAATGATTGAGCGCGCGTTAGAAATGAGTCTGATCTCTGTCTAACACCTGGAACCTGTTCTGATGGTCGTCAAACCACCTCTGATATGTACCAAGATGTCACAACTTGTCATTAAGGGTACGGGGAGGTTGTCAAACATTGTCATTATGAGGAAAGCTTTAAATATAGCTGCTAATAGCTGACAGCACTGTGGTTAACATATGTTAGGCAGCGTCCCGTGATGCTGTGCGGTGAACAGCACAGGATCGAATATTCAGCGGACACTCTTTGAGTCGCCTTTTCTGCACAGAAACAGGAACCGGTCACAATCTCGTTACTCCATGCATTTGTTTATTCGGGGCCTTTTAAAGTCGAGTGCCCTGTTTTCACCTTCACCTCTCATTCACTTTCATACATCACTACAAAGCTTAGCTACAGGCCATTACATGCGTGACAGCTGTCCTGTTATTATTTATATATGTCTCGGGTGTGTGCGATTTAGCAGTGGTATATGTATTTATATTTCCCCCACTTAAAAACATCTGCGACAGTTTCTGTTTCCATTCATGCACTTCCAGTCAGTGTGTCAGACTCATCGTTGCATCTTGTGCTGTAACTTCACTGGGACAGAAGCAGTGACCATCAGCCAGTAAGATAAAACGTGATAGCGGCTCTCACGGTAAACAATCCTGCCAATTGTGTCGTCTTCCCCTCAGGAGCATAAGGGCATCGTGGTGGAACAGCCGTCCATCCTGAGCTCACTCAGAACTCCAATGGCCACGGCCACCGTCGAGCCTGCCCTCCCTGAAAGCCTGGGAGGACCGGCCACGTCCGGCCACGTCAGCCCCACCGAGGAGAGGTCACCCGATGCCGTGTCCAGTGCCTCAGAGGCTACAGAAACTGGTCAGTCCGCACATCTCTTTATAGAAACGGATTGTAGATCAAAATGGAAATGGTGGGTGTTATTTTTGTACTATGTATTTGCTCTGCTCCCTCTCTGTCTCAGCAGCACTGAGCCCACAGGTAGCCTCAGCCACAGAGAGCTGTTTCGCACGTCAGCACAACGTCTCAGACAACAACAATCAGTGTTTTTCTGGAGCCAACGGCCACCTCCCCTCCCAGCTGGCAGCACAAAGACCCGGAGCCATCGACAACCAGCCTCTGGTCACCACTGACCCCATGAAGGCAAGGACTAACTCAGTATGGCTGTAATAAGGTCGCAGCTTTTCAGGCATAGCG
Organism: Pundamilia nyererei; assembly: GCF_000239375.1. NCBI lineage: Eukaryota > Metazoa > Chordata > Actinopteri > Cichliformes > Cichlidae > Pundamilia > Pundamilia nyererei. The sequence continues at coordinate 408,110 of NW_005187748.1, read as the reverse complement.
CGCGTCCCGTATCACGTTCACAGCTCAGCTGGAGCGTATGTTTGACACACGAGCTCAGAGAAGCCGCTCATTCCAGCAGCGTTGCGCTCCCTCCTGATTTGCATTCTGGGTGGTGCTCATGCATCATGTTTTACAAAGCTGTGCGTCTAACAGACAGATGTGGTCCTGGCTTTTGACAATGAGGGCGTCTGCAATCTTTAGCACGTGTAAACAAACCCAAACCGTATGACCAGATTCTTTCTCGGCTTGTTTTGGAGTCGCTCCTCATCTGCTGGCAAAGGCTCCGCGGGGCCAGATGGCACCTCTCTTTCCTTTTGTCTTATCTTTCTGTAATCATCGCAGCATTTCTGCTCGTGTGTAGCATCAGGGTGCTGTCTCTTTTTATAATTCAGAGAGACAGACCAGCGTCTTTGTGCCCTTATTCGAATGCTGATGTGTGTCCCGTGTCCTGTGCAGGCGCCCACGTTAACTATGGAGGGCGGCAGGCTAAAACGCTCCCTGCAGCTGCTGCCTCGTAGAGACTTTGAGACGGTGCCAGAGCCTGTGTGGCGGGCGCTCTACCACTGGTACGGTGCCAACCTCAGCCTGCCGCGACCGGTGAGTGAACACAGCAAACCACTCACAAGCTAATGAAGTTCACTTTCACTGTGATGCAGTACCTGGGAATAATCAGTCAGCTGCTGGGCTGGAGCAGGTCATCCATGAGCAAACAAATGAGTGTGTAGGCAAAACTGGAAGTTCAAAAGTAGCTGCTTTCTATACAAATTCAATAAAAATGAATACAGCACATGTGTGTTTTTGTACTCCCTCGCTTTTATCCAAGCATGCACAGAGAACCACGACTGTGACAGTCATTAGCACTGATGACGTTTCCACGGGTTACCACACTGCTGTCAAATTCAGCTTTATTTATAAAGCTCCAAATCACAACAACAGTTTCCTCAGGGGCTTTATATTGTACATAAGGTCATCTGTTGAACTTCAGCAACATGCAGACAGTAAGCACATGTTCTCTCAGTAAATATCCTACTTTACTAGTATTACGTGCATTTGTTGTACTCCACTTTAGCTGCGTAGAAGTCACATGGTTTCAGATTTAAGTGCAGATTAAAGTTGAGAGTGCAGAAAAAAGGTTTATATTCAGATGTGCTGCATGTCTCTTGTGTTTTATGTTGATTATTAGTACAAGAATGTTTCATGGGCCTTTGAAATTCCTTCCCCTGCAGGTAATCTTGGAAAGCAAGACAGGCCAGCCGGAGCTGGAACTCTTCCCCCGCTACCTCCTCTTCCTTCGCCAGCAGCCGGCCACGCGCTCCCCCCAGTCCAACATCTGGGTCAATATGGGTATGACCAGCCTGCGAATGTTCCCACCGAATTTACCCCCCACAAGAGGTAACGTAAGCCTGCAGCAAGACCAGAGCAAGCCGTCGAACAGTGCTTCATTCAGCAACCCCGCATCCCCCGCCTCCTCTCCGTTAATCTTCTTTAAGTTGACTGATCCAACCCAGGCGATTCTCTGGAGTGAACCCACGGCACACGAAGGAGAAATGCTGATCAGTCTAACACTGGAATAATCAAACCATTTTATTTTCATCTACACAGCTCGTCGTAGTGTTATTTAGCAGGCGGAGCAGTGAGCGGCGTAGTCACAGTCGCCTCGGTCTCCCTGCTTTTCAGAACAATTTCCAAAATGAGGAAACTTCAGGAAAACCCCAAACAGGGAGCAGCAGCTGCTTCTAAACGTTATCCATCACCACATAAAGAAATGTGCTTCCTGTCAGCAGAAAACCTGTTGCTATGGTTACGTCCCCAATTCTAAAAAACCCAATGATTTTCTCACAGATCCGTGTCGTGGACAACGTCAGATGTTTAAACTAAGAAAACTATGAGCTCATTTTGAACACGTTTAAAACACGGAGACTGCAGCGAGTTCACAGCTACGCAGCTTCCTGTCTGAACAGCACCTGTAAACAGGCCTGAGGACAGCAGTGATGCTTTCGTTCTTGTCCGAGACGACTCCGCCTGCTCCTGTGGGGTCTTCAGTGTTTTTAGTCGGTCAAAGGTCTGGACTGCCCCGACTAGTATGAAGCCACGCTGTGGTAATACATGCAGCGTGCATTGTTCCAGTGCACTTGCAGGTTCTAACTTCACTGTAACTTTCTGCACTGATGCTGTCTTTCCAGATGTGAAACCTGTGCTGGAAGGGCTCTGATGCACCCTAGACCGTCAGTGGCCCCTCTCTTCATTGGTCCACAAAGCAGTTTCTGTGCCTTCTTAAAACCATAAAGCCAGCAGCCTTACTGGGCCTGGATGTTCATTTCCTGATTCTTCTTTGTTTGATAGAACTTCAACCTTCATTTCTAATTACTGGGTGACATGAACACATGGCAGTGGCAGCTTGCAGCCCAATATAGATTTTTAGCTTTGTCAGTAGTTTCTTTCTCCAGATTCTTGGAGTCTTTTCCAGCAGGTGTGAGTGAGCTGTAGGTAGATGGCTGCTCAGCCATATGAGGTAAAACGCTCCCAGTTGACTCTATTTATAGACCCACCCACTCACACAGTAAGCGATGCCTGATTTTCAGCTCAGCGGTTCATTCTCTCTTGCATAGTGTATAAACGGACACCTGTAAACAAAAGATGTCCCACTGCGGCGAGATGACGAGGCGAAATGCGTAGGCGTGCGTAGTCACTCGAGCTGTAATCAGATTGGAGATGCTCGGCGCTCACCCCGAGCTTGCCGGCACTAATCAAGTCAACAGATCGAGTTTCTGGTTACAGGTTTCACAGAGCCCGCTGAGTTTTAGCTTCCATCGTGACTCACGCTATCTGAGCAGCCGCTGTCATTGCTGGGCATTCAGACCTTTGTTAGGCATGGAGTCGAGTATCTGATATACTGCAGATCTCATTTATACCTCATATTCCACAGAATGTCATCCTGACAGCTGTAGGCGGCAGTGAAGCATCACACCAAGTTTATAGGATGCTTAATTACAAAGCTGTGCACATGAAAAACCCTCCAATCAATCTCGATTGTAACAGGACTAATGTTGCCTGGTTTGTGTTTGATTTAATCCACACAGTCCTCTAAATTCACTAAGTTGATTGACCAATCAAACCTGCACTGATTGCCCTTTTCTTGCTGCTTTCTTACAACTAATCCTCAGTCAGCAACATGCTGCTGTTGGTACCGATCAGCTGTTTGGGTCTGCCAACCTGTGAACAGATGAACAGTGATTATGTGAGAGCCAATGGGAACAGACATTCGTGTGAATGAATAATTGCATCCGAGCGTGGCTGGGGTATGTCACTGTTGCTTTCTTCGAGCAGGTAACGTGCCATCCCCCAACGCTCCTCTGAAGAGGATGCTGGCCTACACGGGCTGCTTCAGCCGCATGGGCACCATTAAGGACATCCACCTGTACCTGTCGCAAAGGCTCCGCATCAAGGAGGAGGACATGAGGCTCTGGCTCTACAACAGTGAGGTGAGGATCAAATCTCTCACAGCGATCCCCGCTATTTAACCCTGGACTTTGAGACACACACACACTGTTGTTATATTTTTGGGCTCTGATGAGATATCAGATATATGTTAGCCAATGTCTGCTTTGGTTTCCAGAGAAAGTAGAGAACAACCAGAAACACAACAGGCCCAGATGTTTGCAGGAGCTTTACTGTCATGAAGCTGATGAGATGCTTAAAAGGAAAACAGAGAAGAAAGCGTTTCGTAGGACAGAGCTTCAGATGAGAGTGCTGGAGAGATTATTGTTTATGAAGGCCATACGAGCCTTTATTAGAGTTTTCTGCAGCACACTGAATGCATTTTAAAGGAAAATGTATTCCCAGTGTCAGAACACTTTCAGAATCCCAAAGCGCACATCCAACTGCATGAAAGTATGTTTAACAGGGAGAAATCCACTGCTTTTAAAAGCCTTGTGTTGTTCCCTAAATCCCATTTCTATTGAAGAAAGCTTGAATCTCCTGCAGGAAGCACTGCTGCTACAAAGCAGAGTGCTAGATGCTTCCTGTAGACATTATTATGTAGCTGAAAGTTGGGGGTGGTGGTAAGTCTGAACTTATATGTGCATTCGTTCAGTGTGGAGCAGTCGTGGCCCAGCAGATCGTTTTGCCCCCCAGGACCTTCTTGCAGATTAACCCGGCCCAGACTACAGCTGCTTTTAAAATAAGCTGACACAGAAGAAAGCTGAGCAGAGCTGTTAGCTGAAAGAAGTCAAAAGTTATTAAACAGCCATATGAACTGCAACCAATCTTCTCCTGTTTCCTTTACCTGTTGTTCACTAGAACTACCTCACACTTCTGGATGATGAAGATCACACACTGGAAAGCCTGAAGATCCAGGATGAGCAGCAGCTGGTTATTGAAGGTGTTGTTTCTCCCCAGAGTTGCTGATCGTTCTGTATCAGGCACAGCAGAGTGGAACAAACATGTCTTTTGTTTCTCCACAGTCAGGAACAAAGACATGAGCTGGCCTGAGGAAATGTCTTTCATTGCCAACAGTAGTAAGATGGACAGACACAAAGGTAAGTTTAAAGAGCGCACTGTGCAACCGCTGACATGCTCTGATAGGAGGCTGTAATGTTTCTTCTGCTTTTGCCTCTAAAGAAAAGTCTCTGGAGATCATTTTTTGGCCTTTGTACAGCTTTATTTGAAAGGGTAGAGTGACGAGAGAGCGGGGGGGAGACGTGCGGCAAACGGCCACGGGTCGGATTCGAACCCGGGCCGGCCGCTCTCAGCCACGCGGCCTCATATTGTGGTCGCAAATTTTGAAGCCACCCTGATAACCTTCTCCCACCAACGATGTGGAGATCCAACCTCTTTAGATCCAATTAAAATCAAGACACTCAAAAAGATGCTCTGGAAAAGAGCAGAATTCTTGGAACAGAGTTTAATACACTGAATCATATGAACAGCAGGAAAAATACATACAGACATTTAGCAAGAAAATTGCAAAGCAGAAAGCAAGCAAAGCAAAACCCCGGGGTGTACAGCCTTAAGCACAGACAGCAGAGCAACACCGAGACGGACAGGAGGCAGCAGCAGGAGGAAAAAGAGCTCTGGGGGTGTCCTCGGGTCCCCTAATACAGGGACCAGTATCCCCCTGCTGCTGGGTAACTTTCCCACCCATCCAAACACAGCTGCAGGGGTCAGGTAGCGGCCAAGGTCTTGGCCAAAGGCCAGTCAGGACTCCGGCTACCCCCTGCTCTGGCTCATCACAATAGGTCATGACACAGTTAAACACCACACAGTAATCCTAATTATTAAATCTTATACAGCAAGTGGCACAATCGTATAACATACATGCTTTCTCATATATAAAAACACTTCAGTGTGTGTGTGTGTGT
>NW_005187748.1:390387-402459 GCF_000239375.1 Pundamilia nyererei | reverse complement strand
TGTGTGTGTGTGAGATTATATCATAGGATATTTTATCGTGATGTGTTCAGGATCTCTGTTACAATGTTACTGTTTTGGTTGTGCTGCATGAAAGATGGTGAGTATTAGTGAAGGTTGGTTACCGGAGCTGGAGAGTTATTCAGGCGAACTCTCAACAGCATCGACTGCCCTGTTACTGTAAAACCTTAATAACCTCTGTGAAGCAAAATGTCTTGTGCTTAAGACTCTACATTAAAGTTAAAATATATATGTTCAGAGCACATAGATATATAGTGTATATAGTTACATAGTTATACACATCACACAAAAATCCACCACAATATGGTTGCTTGGTCTAGTGAGCTAAAGCGGCGCCCGAGCTCTGGAAAATGTTGAACTCCAAAATCCAAGAAGTAACTATGACCAGTGCAGATTATAGCACTAAATACATTTTAATAATAATAATTATACAGAATTATGTCTAAAGAGGAAAAAAGGATGTTTTTAACCCTTTGATCCATTTTTACAATTTGTATAAAGTTTGTTTTGAAGTAAAGCAAAAGTACTTGGAGTTCAAAGGTTTTTGTTTCTTTGTTTAGGTGTTTGTTTTTTGAGGACTCCTGTCTAAGCGTTCAAGGACAGTTTGGCCTCATGTCCTTTATTCTCCAGCATAAATTCTCATATGTAAAAAACATATTGAATGTATGTATGACTCATTTTTCTTCAGTTAAGCATTTTAGCATCTGAACAGCACGTCTTTGTATCCCAACACAGTTCCCACAGAGAAAGGGGCGACTGGCCTCAGTAACCTTGGCAACACCTGCTTCATGAACTCGAGCATCCAGTGTGTGAGCAACACCAAGCCTCTCACAGACTACTTCCTCTCAGGGAGACACCTCTACGAGCTCAACAGGTGCCTTTTATTCAAAATATTTTATTGAGTATTTGTGGATCTAGTTTAAAGAAAAACAGAAAACCAACTGTTCATAATGAATACAAAACAACAATGAGGGGAAAAACAAACATTTTCATTTTAACTAACTTTTGTTTTTGGTGTATCAATAGAACCAATCCTATTGGGATGCGAGGTCACATGGCCAAGTGTTACGGCGACCTGGTGATGGAGCTGTGGAGTGGGACACAGAAGAATGTAGCTCCACTCAAACTCAGGGTGAGAAGTTGCAGCATTTCCCATATATTAGTCACAAAAAGAGTTTCATGTGCAGGCGGGTGCAGGAGGCCACAGAATATTAAAGTGATAGTGTGGGACTGTCTTCGCTAGTATGATATTTTTGGCTCAGCTATGTTTTGTCGTGCTTATGTTCTAATCAGAGTTTATGATTCATTGCTTTAGTGGACGATAGCAAAGTACGCCCCCCGTTTCAATGGCTTCCAGCAGCAGGACTCTCAGGAGCTGCTGGCCTTCCTCCTGGACGGCCTCCACGAAGACCTGAACAGAGTCCACGAGAAGCCGTACGTGGAGCTGAAGGACAGCGATGGTCGGCCAGACTGGGAGGTGGCCTCTGAGGTCAGAGTTCACACTGCTGATTAATCGGAGCAAGAATAAGTTATTTTGGTTGATAAGATAATAAACATCTGGATTATCATTTTAAACATTTCAGGTAATTACACTGTAACGGGGGAGTCCCTGAGCTTTAATTCAAATGCTAGATAATAAATATAAAAACAAGCAAAAGAGAGAGAACCTTTAATTAGACGTAGCAGCAAAGGTTGGTCGGTAATGATCTGGGCGGGATTTTAAGCCACACCTCTGCAGTAGCCTCACCTGCACAGCCAGGTGAGCTATAGCCTTCAACCGGGTAAATTGTGTTGAGACTTCCAGGATCTTTGCTCGAGCGATTGAGTTCAAACTCTAAAGATGAACAAACACTCCTGTCAGGGAAGCCGGCTGTGCTTAACTCACTGTACAAGTAAAAGCTGAGAGCTTCATACGAGTGAATGCAAAAGAGTGATCATGTTCATAAGAACGTTACAGCACTGAGTGAAATACTGAGTCCGTATGTGTCCCTGTGGCGTAATGTTGCAGGACAATCGGAGCCCCGCAGCCTCGCTGCAGGTGATCTCGGCTAACGTTTGGAAGTTGCCAAATATGGCGTCAGTGTTGTTTCGTAGCACCCTGAGATTTAAGGACAGGAGACGCGTTTTTTTTTTTCCAGAAATTGCAACAAAATGAGGGCGTTCTTGCAACCCACAGCTTACCTGGTATTCATCAGGCTGCATGTTTCCTTCAGTGGAAAAGGCTGATCACAGCTGTCCACTGCTGCTCTCTCACGTGCATATTTAACAGGAAGCTTCTGCTCAGACACTGGTTACATTATTGTTGTATGTTAAGTTATTGTCAGGTTACTTTTCAAATGTATTCCACTACAGATTACAGATTACATGCCCCAAAATGTATTTTGTAACGTATTCTGTTACGTTACTCAGTGACAGTAACTATTCTTAATACTTTGGATTACTTAATATATTATCATGCTTTTTACAACTACATGAATGTCCTATTGCTGTGTGATTTATTACTGTTACTGAAGGTTACTCTCCACACCAATAGCAACTAGATGTTTAAACCTTGATATAAATGAGTAACAGTAGGTGGACATTAGGTAAGGCTGCACTTTTTGCAGCGATCTCATGTAGAAAACTATTCCTCGTGTATATAAAACAGGTCTGCGGCTCCGAACCGTAGTAAAGGGACCTCTGGCTGATACGTCGGGTTCGTGTCGGGCTCGTAGCTGAAAACTAGCTTTACTTTGTTGTCTGGGTCGACTTTGCTAGCGAGAGACAGAGAGCGGCGTTGAAAGGGAACTTATTGTTTGGGAGGAAAACACGAGCACAGTCGAGTCTTAACAGCTTACTTACAGCTGGGCTGTAACACTCTGCCTGTTGCCTTCATATGAAATCATTTTTTGAACAATAATTAAAAAATATTCCTTCACGTCATTATGAGCCGTGAGATTGAGCCTCGCGTGTTTGGGTTTCCACCGGCGTGGAATTATGAAGAAATAGAGAGGGGGCAGCCTAACGTATGAAACAGGAAAAGACGCAGAGTAATCCCTTTATTTCAACAAAGTAACTGTATTGTGAATACAGCCTTTTAAAACGGTAACTGTAAGAGAATACAGTTACTCGTGTTTTGTATTTTGAATAACGCTGGTACATGTACTCCATTACTCCCCAACGCTGCTTATTGTTGGTTACATTTGCTGATTTCTGTTTTTGCATGTTTGCTGTTTTTAGATCACAAAATCATTTTTATTATTAGACAAAGAGAAGTGAAGCAAATACAAAATGCAGTTTTTAAATGTTGACTTCATCTGTTATTATGGGAAAAGCTGCCAACTGTTATATTTTTAATTAACTGGTTGCTATAAGTCCTGTTGTCACCTTAATAGAACCTCTGGAAAATCTTCCAGCCTAAAAAGCAACAATCTAAAGAAACTGATGAGAAACAAGGTCACTGACACCTTTCATTGAGGAAAGGATGACAAAGTAAGTTGTAAGGCTTTGGGACTCCAGTGACAGTAATTATCCACAAATGGGAAAACTTGGAACAGCGGTGAACCTTCCAGGATCAGCCAGGCTGAGACTCATCCAGGAGGTCACCAACACACCAGAACAACAAAGAACTGCAGTTCAGAGTTCACGATTCAACAATGAGGGAGAGATTGAGGAAAAATGGCATCTGTGTTTAAAGAAATCCCTCCTGGCATTTTAGTTTTTAATGAGATGACGCAAACCAAAGAGAGCACAAAGGCTCGTCTCACATTTAGCCAAAAACATGCTGATGATGGCTTCTGGGAAAATGGACTGACGAGACAAAAGTTGAACTTTCTGGAAGGTTTGTATGGGCTCAAAATGTGGTCATAAATATTTTGTACTCGTAAATCAGGATTTGTACGTGTAAAAAAAGGTTTGTGTGTGGACTTAGCCCAAAAACACCCTGCAAGTTACAAGTACGAATTTTGACCCTATTTTTCTTCCTTTAAGCTGATTGGTCAATGTCATGTCAATCACAAATGTAACAATCCAATCAGAGAACAGATGGGTTTGGCTGTCGGAGGGGCGCTTTTTTGAACTGCAGGTCCTTGAAGGGTGATACAGTTTGAAGCTGGAGGATCTCTATATAAATATCTGATAGCAGCTAGGTCCGCTAACTTTCAGCAGCTGTTGAAAGGATAAAGTTGTGGTATATCAGTGGTTATAAATACATTATTACTTTAGGATTAGTCTAACACAAAGTCAGGGCTGACCCGGGACCATTGCTGTGAGTCACAGTGCGCAGCATAAAGGTCCTTTCACATCGGACGCAGGATGTGCTGCTAATGCTAACTGCTAACTAAAAGCAAAGGATCCAGAATTTGTTGCTGGCTGCTGAGCTCTGTGTGCAGCAGCTCTGCCTGTACTAGATGCACCTGCTCCTTGTCTTTTCTATCTCTGACTTTATGTGAACTACAAGAGTTTCTGGGTTTTTTTGCTAGTTCTTCAAATGTTCAATAAAAACATGTATGCTAATTCATAACGAAGAAAGCTTTGTGATGAAGACTGTCATTTCCAAAACACTGCCCCCCCTCCTGCGTCCGCAGCGCTGTTGAAAAGGCTGTGGAAGTCCCTGTATTAAACACGTAGACCTGTGACACAAAAATCTCCAAACTCGGACGACCACAGACTGTTTTCCTTCGTGGTGATGAAGGAAAACGCTGGGTTGGCATGTAAAAGGGCATTTATTCCCTTCAAGGACCTGCAGTTCAAAAAAGCGCCCCTCGACAGCCAAACCCATCTGTTCTCTGATTGGATTGTTACATTTGTGATTGACATGACATTGACCAATCAGCTTAAAGGAAGAAAAATAGGGTCAGAATTCTTACTTGTAACTTGCAGGGTTTTTTTCTAAGTCCACACACAAATCTTTTTTACAAGTACAAAATATTTATGACCACATTTTGAGCCCATAGGTTTGGGTTGTGTTACATGTGGTGTATAACAGACACAGCGTTTTCTAATAAAGAACATGACAGCAACAGTCAGACAGATGGTGGGAGTGTGATGGGCAGGGGCTGCTTTTCAAAAACAATAAGAAAGGTATGAAAACAATCCCTTTATGCTAAAACACTCATTGTCCTCACTTCTACTCACTTCAAATCATATTTACTGTCTTTTTTTATACTATTTATTAATTTTTCTGAAACTGTAGGTGTCTGCAGGGGCACAAATCACATTTTATCTGTTGCTGTTTAGTTATTTGTTACCACAACCAAGAAAAAGAAAGAAAGGATGTCTTCAGAGAGAAGGACTTCCCCGTGTTGTTAAAGTGGCATTAACTAGTAATGTTCTTATAACGGTACAATAACTGTAGCTGAACTATTTCAGCTAACTCTGTTGGGAGATAGATGATAAAATTGGGTAAAACCTGAGAAATGGTGATAGGCCGGCTCTGACTTCTATCCTCAGGCTTTGTGGTCTCAGCTGAAAAGCGAGCCCTCCCCTCTTCAGAGGGATGTCGATGTTCATTCAGCCTTTGCGATCTCTTTGTCTGAATCGGAGGATAAGGCACCGTATTGATGTTGGGATTTACAGAATTAACAGCGTATGATCTGGTGACGGTCTGCTATGCTTTCTCCACTCTCAGGCGTGGGAGAATCACCTGCGTAGGAACCGCTCCATCGTGGTCGACCTGTTCCACGGACAGCTCAAGTCTCAGGTGAAGTGTAAGACCTGCGGCCACATCAGCGCTCGCTTTGATCCCTTCAACTTCCTGTCTCTGCCTCTGCCCATGGACAGCTCCATGCATCTGGAGATCACCGGTGAGCAGGCCGATGAACAGAAATCAACTGTGCTTAGAGTTAATGCTGCAGAACTGATCAGTGTTAGTGGTTAAAGCTGGAGGCAGACAGGCTAGCACTGGGCTGGACTCCCTTTTTGCTTCAGAATAAAATTCTTAGCGTCTCAGATTTTGGTCCTTGTTGACATGATGGAGTAACACCGTTGCTGCAGATTTGTTCTCCCACCACATCCACAAAGCTGCTCCACGAAACTGACATTAGGTCGTTCTGTAGGTCATTTTAGTGCATTGAACTCAATGACAGGTTTGAGAAACCAGTTTGCGATGATTTAAGCTTGTATCCTGCTGGAAATGGCTAGTTCGTCTTGTAATCGGAAGGTTGCCGGTTCGAGCCCCGGCTCCAACAGTCTCGGTCGTTGTGTCGAGACACTTCACCCATTGCCTACTGGTGGTGGTCAGAGGGCCCGGTGGCGCCAGTGTCCGGCAGCCTCGCCGGAAGTGTGACGGCACACAAATGTTTGTGTACAGCCTGAACGTAAGACCTGACCATGTTTCCCTCGTTCTGTCAGCAGCCTGTTTGAAGCCCTGCAGCACTAATGTGTCCTTCTTATAGGAGGTCCACCTTTCGCTGTTTCATTCTCTCACACTCTGCTGGATCTATAAAAATGTGCTGTGTGGTCATTAAAACCTATTTCTTTGTTAAAGAACAAATTCTGAACGGTGCTATGCTGCGATGTGTCTGTAGTTATCAAGCTGGACGGCTCCACGCCCGTGCGCTACGGCCTGAGGTTGAATATGGACGAGAAGTACACCGGGCTGAAGAAACAGCTGAGTGAACTGTGCAGCCTGAAGCCCGAGCAGATCCTCCTGGCTGAGGTCCATTCTTCTAATATCAAGGTATTCGCACCACGCTGACGCTAAACGCCTCCTCTCTCATCTGTGCGCCATGCAGCAGAAGACGGCATTAAAATGAAGGATTCGTTGAATCGTTTTGTCTCGAACCTTTGCAGTCACTGCTTGTTTGTCTTCGCTCAGCTAGGTTACGATTTATACTTAAAAACTACAAAAGTGTGTGAGTGATGCTCGTATCTCGTAACACTGCTGGCCTCATCCTCTCCTCAGTGAGACATGATCACGTTATGTTAATGTTCCTCACAGTTTGGTTCAGACGTGCTGACAGCAGCGATCAGGAAAGCCACGGTACGTGCATAATGGAAGCGTGTGGGTCGGAGCCACATTTTGGCCGCGTTGTCTCATTGGTGTGTGGAAATGTTGCTGTGGTGGTGGGGGTGGTGGTCGCTCTCCTGGACGACATAAAGGGCCCGTCTGTGGCAGGCGGTGTGGTTGGTTCTTGGTGGGGGCGTAATGCTGTGTTCAATCCATGACCGTACACACTCACACTTAGACCCTGGTGAAAGTCGTACACGTTACTAACTCTAACCTTGTAGTGTTTTTAACACGAGACTCTTTGTGTTAAAAACACTCATTTGTCTGTCAGTCCACATGGTTACGTTTCCTCTGTGGGGTGTATTTTGTGTCCATAATAAGAATCTTGATATTTTAGGCGATCGTATGCGGCGCAGTGAGAGCGCTCCAGAATTAACAGCTGAAACGTCGAACACGATCAAAGATAAAAAGTGCCAGAGGATGTGAGTGCTGCTGCAGCACGTCTTCCAGTTGTTATACGGCTGCATGGAAACACGCAGCTGCTGCTGCAGATAGTGGTGCAACGGATCACGGTTGATCCGAAATCCGAACCGATCCCACTCCACGGTTCGGTACGCACGTGATCCGAAGACTCGGGGGGAAAAAAGTATGTGTATGGTGCGCGTGGTCAGTCTGTCAAGCGATAGTTATGGTCAGCGCCAGCGGTCCAAGTAGTGGAGCAGAGGAGTTTGCGGCATTTAAGCAGCCCTTTGCTGCCCAGAGTGGTAGATACAAAGCCCTGCACTGCCCTATGGATTACATTAGATTAGATGAAACCTTATTTATCCCTCGGGTGGGTTCCTCCGGGACATTCAGTTTCCAGTAGCACAGCACCCACAGAAGTTGCAGAATGTGAGCAGAAATATACACATTTATAAATACAGAGAATACAAAAGGGATAAATAGGAATAAGAATACAAGGGAACGGCACATTTTAAGTATTGTGTTACACCGTTGGATATTAACAACAACTATTGCACAGTGAAAAGGCACTACAGCTACTTGTTCCCCCCTCCTCTGTCCCCGTCTCCCCTCCAGCGAGGAGTTGAACAGTTTGTTGGCGTGTGGGACTTTTTAAGTCTGCTGGTCCTTGATGTTGGGAGAAGCAACCTGTCACTGAACAGACTCGTCTGGTTGTTTATGGCCGTGTGCAGAGGCTGCCCAGCCTGGTCCATAATGTCCATACTGCACCTTAATTTGTTTTTATAGAAGTGCCTGGAATGAGTCTTCAGTTGAATGATTTTTAATAGGCAAAAAATACTTGAATAAGTAAACGGCGAGTAGAATTTTTGTCTTTTTTTTCTATTTTTGCTGATCCGAAAATTGATCCGATCCGTGACTTTAAAACCGTGAGAGTTTTGATCCGTTGCACCACTAGCTGCAGACGCCATTTAGCACCGTCTACGTGAACGAGAGTTAAAGTCCTACCAAGGTTTTAGATGTGTGGCACAAACCGGCGTGTAATGAACTGGTAGTTCTGCTGAAATGTTTGCATGTAGGCGTCTTTATTGCTGCAGTCTTATGTGCTGACCTTTGGTTTTCAGAACTTCCCTCAGGATAACCAGAAGGTCCGTCTGTCTGTCAACGGCTTCTTGTGTGCGTTCGAGGTCCCGGTGCCGGGTTCACCAACATCACTGAGCTCGCCCACGCTGACAGGTGTGTCATCTTACACATGTCTGCGCACTCACCAGAGAGCTACCTGCGCGTTTCTCATTTTCTCCCCTCCTCCATCAGATATCACACCTATAGCCAACAACACAGCTGCCAATGGGCACGTGGGCAGTAAGCTAGACCTCATCCCTAACGGTGGGCCCTGCAGCCCTGAGACGCCTCTGACCAACGGGGTCGCCAATGGACACATCACACCGGTGCACGAGAGCCCCTTCATTGGATACATCATCGCTATGCACAGGAAGATGGTGAGAACTCGTAGAAAAAACTAATGCGGTGTCATTTTTATGGTTGTTGTAGACGTAACACGTAAATGTTTGTGCCCCCCGCTTTAGATGCGCACAGAGTTGTACTTCCTGTCGTCTCAGAAGAACCGACCCAGTCTGTTCGGCATGCCGCTCATTGTTCCCTGCACTGTGCACACCAGTAAGAAGGACCTGTACGACGCAGTCTGGATCCAGGTGTCCAGACTGGCCAGTCCCCTGCCCCCACAGGAAGCCAGCAACCACGCCCAGGACTGGTAATTTCCTCCTACGAATCTCTTTATTAGAGAAACACTCGTGTGATTCTGTTGAGTAACATTCTGAAGAAGCATTTACCCTCTCGAGTGTGAACCTGAGCGAACTTCCAGACTCTCCTCTGTTAAAAAGAGGCAGCAGGTCTGTCCGGACGAAGTCTCTTACGCAATCAGGATCAGGTCGGATCAGCATCAGCTGTCTAAAGCTTGATCCGTGCCACTTCCCTTGTTTAGTGTAATTTAATTTTGGAAGGAAAAAATAACTTTGCTGACAAGTTTGTTGACATTTTTGTCTTCCTTTACCTTGCAGTGATGACAGCATGGGCTATCAGTACCCCTTTACTCTGAGGGTCGTGGGCAAGGATGGAAACTCGTGTGCCTGGTGTCCGTGGTACAGGTAAGAGCGTTTCGGATACAGACACTCGCGACTAAAGCCGTTTTCTCACACGCTCTGCAGCTCTGAGGTGCACGCAAAAGCTCAGCTGTGTGACGCAGCCGAACTCTAATCCTCCAGCCCCCAGCGTGCAAATGCTGCAGCTAATATCTAAGATAGACGCCATGCACGCTGTCTCCTGCTGAATTACAATACTGGAAATACAGAGTTTTGTTGTTTTTGTGTGCTTAAAGTGAGAGTGCAGCTGTGGCAAAATAAACCGAACCTCATCGTCCTGAAGTTCTGTGAAATTCAGGCTTACATACAGCTTAAAGTGGGAGTAGCACATTTTGATGCGAGATTATGACGTTTGATTTGTTGTAACCGTGTTCTGTAAGCAAAGCTCACACATCTGTACTGCACATCTGTGTGTTTGCAGGTTCTGCAGAGGCTGTACGATCGAGTGCACAGAAGACCGAGCTTCTGTAGGAAATGCTTACATAGCTGTGGACTGGGATCCAACTGCCCTGCACCTCCGCTACCAGACCTCCCAGGAGAGGGTAAAGGATGCACGCACGCACGCACGCACGCACGCACGCACCCACACACACAGCACCAATTCAGGCAGAGAAAAAGTCACTTCGAGTTAGAGCAGTAATGGAATTTCTGTGAAAATGTTGCTCGCTGTCAGTAACGTCATCATTTGTAAACACCAGCTTTCCTCGGGGCAGGAGGAGTGATGCGCAGCAACACTGCTTTCATATTTCACACCGTCATATTAGCAATTCTACATCAGGGTCCAGTTGTCCTCATGTAATGATCGCTGTGCAAACCAGAATATGGTGTGATTCAGAGTATGGCCACACGGAGGCGTCACTGAGTCAGTAAATGTCAGATTAAAGTGTCCAGAATCCTTCGAGCTGTGTTGGTAAGTGCTGTGGTTTATGTGAATTCTAGGAGAAATGAGTTTCTGAGCAGTAAAACTTGTTAGATGCATTAAAGTTGCACTTTGCTTGGCTCTAAAACGACACCTGGTAGCTGTTTCCCCGAGTGTCTGCTCTCGTGGTCCATTATCCTCCGTCATGCATCGCGCTCCTCTCCCTGCAGATTGTGGAGGAGCACTGCAGTGTGGAGCAGTCTCGGCGAGCTCAGGCTGAGCCCATCAGCTTGGACAGCTGTCTGAAGGCTTTCACCAGCGAGGAGGAGCTGGGAGAGGACGAGCTCTACTACTGCTCCAAGTGCAAGACCCACCGACTGGCCACCAAGAAGCTGGACCTCTGGAGGCTGCCACCCATACTGGTCAGGAGCAGACTCGTGCATCTGAGTGTTTTATGTGAAACGATGCGTGGGTGTTGGTAGCATTTAACGTTCTCACGTGAAATAAATTTAGAGACGGCGTCTGACACGTGTTCACTTGTGTAGATTGTCCACTTGAAGCGCTTCCAGTTCGTGAATGGTCGCTGGATCAAGTCCCAAAAGATCGTCAAGTTTCCACGGGAGAATTTTGACCCCAGCGCCTTCCTGGCTCCCAGGGACCTCGAGCATCGCTGCCTCCACTCCCGCAGTGAGAGCGAGGATCTGCTGAGGGTCGGAGAAGACAATCTGTCCTCCATCTCTGCACCCGCTGGCTTTGGCAACCTCCCCAAAGGTACGGCGTGTCCAGTAAAGACTTTGTGAAAATTGAAGTGCTAATGCTTTAACACTGCTGCTTCCCCAACAGCTTCCCCAGCTTCAAGCAGGAAGTCTGCTCCCTCTCTCAGCCGGAACAGTAGCCCGTCTGGCAGCCCGAAGGCCGGCAGCGGAGGCCGCAGACCAGGTCGGTTGCGCCTTCCCCAGTTGGGCAGCAGACATCGCCTCTCCAACAGCAAGGAGAACCTGGACGGAGCAGCTAATTCTGAGGCTGAATTGAGAGACGATGCACCGCAGGCGGACCCAGAGGGTTCAGCAGCAGGAGGAGCGCCAGGGCTTCAGGGGTCAGGAGAGGGCGTTGCATCAGAATCGTCCTCCGGTAGTGAAGCATCCAGCAGCCACTGTGACGTGGTCCTTGTGAACGGAGACAGCAACGGGCTGTGCTCCGACTGCAGCACAGAGAGCAGCACGGAGCCGGACGGCTCTCTGCTGCAGCACAGAGACAACATGTGTCTGGATGCCATATACAACCTCTATGCAATATCAGTAAGTCAGGCGCTTTGGGCACGCTGGCATACGGGCGGGGAGAACAGTCAGACAAGTCCTGAATGTTGTTCTGCTTCATCTCTCCAGTGCCATTCAGGAATATTGGGAGGAGGCCACTATGTGACATATGCCAAAAACCCCAATGGGAAATGGTACTGTTACAATGACAGCAGCTGCAAGGTAAGGCACCAGCACACCTCCACTACTGTCTGCAGGTACTAGGTAACTAGTTACAGCCTCCTACACATCCAGTACCACCTCCACAGACTCAGCTTAGAGGAGCACTGTGCAGGGAAACAGATGGTCCTGTTAAAGCTGTGCTGGTTTATGTGGGTTGTTTTTATTGGTTAA
>NW_005187748.1:372376-390131 GCF_000239375.1 Pundamilia nyererei | reverse complement strand
CACTCTTGTGTGATGTAAGGAAAGGTTTGGCTCTGTCGACACCCCAAATGCGACCACGCTGTAACAACACTCCGCTTTATTTGTTTTGTCATTTACAGGAAGTGCACTCTGAGGAGATCGACACCGACTCGGCCTACATTCTCTTCTACGAGCAGCAGGGAGTCAACTACTCCCAGTTCCTGCCAAAGATCGATGGCAAGAAGATGGCCGACACCAGTAGCATGGATGAAGACTTTGAGTCAGACTACAAGAAATACTGCGTCCTCCAGTGACCGCAGCTCGTCTTCCATCAGCCAGCACTACGCCCGCTCGCCTCTTTCAGCCTGCTGCTCTGAACAGGAAGCGCCAGAAGATCTCACGAACGGCTGACAGTTGAACCGCGCGCCGTCTTTATGGCTGCTTCGCAGCACTTTCTAAACTCGACTGCAAACACGGATCGGTGAAAAGGTTTGCTAAGACAACAGCGAAGCCCCTCCCTGTGAAAGCACCCGACCGGTGCACTTTGCTGAGCCCGACGAACTCCCATCAGCTCCCACCCCGTGATCCTCGCCATGACATAGATGTAAAATATACTTGCACACTAACGCATCTCTGAATGTATGGCAGTACGGCCGAGTCATGCAGCGATGTTGCTTTCTTATCGTGCACTCATCACTTGTGATGTCAGGATTCAAAACAAAAGACGGCTTTTTCTACCCAGAGTCACGATTTGACCTGAGCAGGGAAAAACCGATGTGCTCCAGGCGTGAGTCCCTGCAGGCCTACGGATGCCAACTGTACACGGGGCCCAGCGTTCACCGTGTGCTGGAGTCACGTTTGGTGCCACGGGAGACGACGGATGCCCGGGCAAGCTTTCAAACCAATGGTTCTGCTGAGGTTTTATTAGCGATAGTGTGAGCAGGAAAACACGCGTCATACGCTACCTCATCGCTTCCTGCATTCTTTCAGCCAACTGGACCCCAAAAGTCTGTGACAGTATTAATATCATGAAATGCTTCCTTTTAGTGTAGGACACTCGGTACATGCATTCAGGAACACCCCCACAAAGACCCCCCTCCCCTCCCAGGACACTCGGGTCCTGATGTTCACATCAAATTCGGCACGTTTGCCAAAAGCTGTGTTTGGTCCTGCAGCTGCCAAGTATCCACGGTGATTTGTGCAATGTTGACCAGTATGTAGCCACGGCGACAGAGAATCTGGGTTGGGGTCAGGTGCCATGATTTAAAAAGTTGTACGGTATATGTTTAAACGCTTTTTTTGATTGTGTAAATGTGTCATTTTAGAGGATCTGCTTTATTTTTTTAGTTTTTCTTAGAGTTGCTTCAGGCTACCTAAAGGCCCCACCTGTACACACCAGGCACATCTCCACGGGCTGATGCAAACCTCTGCAGTTCTCTGCTGTCCACCCAAACCTGGACTTCCTGCGTCCATCACAGCCAATTATTTTACTGTTTGTTATTTTAAAAGTGTCAAAACTGAAGAACCAGAGATTTTTTTATTTGCTCAAAGCCTGTAAACCACATTACCCATAATGCTATTCAGAATCCAGCTTTAGCCTTTATTACTGTGTCTCATGTGGCTTCTGTGCTTACACTTCACTTTGCTCACATTCGAACGAGTCCCACAGATCGCTGTGAGTGTTTCTCACCTTGGCTGCTTCGCACAGAGGCAGGGAAGCCTTTGTTAACCATGAGTGTTTCATGTGTTGCACTGTTGGGTTTTTTGTTTTTCACACAACTAGAGCAGCTTTGCATGATTCACAGTTCAGGTACTTTTGGTTGCACCGTGCAAACGTGGAGTTGGAAAAGCACCTGGGTTCTACCTTCTGTCCCTGAAGCGGTCATAGTTCATATATCTACTCTCAGTGAATTCATACAGACCTGATAAACCTTCCTGGACTGTGAGGTCAGAAGTCACGCTGTTTAATATGAGCAGTGACTTTTGCACCAGTGTGTGCACGATAGGAAATAAGGAAGAGCTCCTTCAGTGTCGAGTGCGGACGTGCACTCATAGATCGGACGGATATCTAACAAATATCTCCGATAAATTCCCACTTGTGTGATTTCTCTCCCGTGTCAGAGTTCACACACTGTGTCAGACAGTTTGTAGTGTACTGACACGAGTATTTCATTTGAGTGAGAGGCGAATGCAACGACCAATGGAGCAGCTGCAGAGGGTTGGTCAGTCGCGTCCCTCCGACTCCACATCATTACATTTTTAAAGCTTCCATCTTGTATTTTTGAGTTGTTTTAACGTGTAATAGGAACAGAGCTCCCTTTTAACAGCCTCGGGTTCAATGCCGCTTAGCGCACCTAAAACCTGCAGCATGAGTGTATAAAGATGCAGTGAAGTATCGCTGCAGTGGTCCCACCTCCTGCTGCTTAGGGGATCATAGATGCTCCTGGAACACTTTTTATTAAAAAATGAATCTATGGATAACCACTTGTTGGCTAGCTCACTGGCTACAGCCTCCATACTCTGGTATATTAGTCACTTGTGCACTTGGCCACATCTGCCCTGCCGTGTATGAGCAGCCTGCTTGTGAATGACGCCACCAATGCAAGCGTTCACCTTTCTGAGCTTTCTGGGTATGGAGCCTGGAGAGCCGTGTGAGGTGCCCCGTCCTGTGCAGTCTGATCGCTGCAGCAGGGGTGCTGAAACCATGCATTTGTGAATGGGTACCATCAAAGCACAACACAAACTGTAAGGTCTTACTCCAGCTTCTGTAGTTCTAGCAGGTCTTAATGCCCAGTCTCAATAGACGGACTTTCACAATCTCATTTTAATAGCTTAGTGTTTCATATCTTAAACCAGTTTCCCCCTTTTCCTCAGCTGAGCCATCCAGTGGGCCAGCCACACCCTGATGGGTGTCCAACAAAAGCGAGTGACATGTCAGTGTAGACGGAGCAGTGTCCATTTTTAATGATTTCATTTCTTAGCTGCTGGCATAACGTTTGATGACTGGGATGATGGTTTCTGGTGGAAATGAATAAATATTGAAACTTTTTCAGGAAGTTCTATGAAAGTTTTAAGAAAAATCAAATAAGTGTCTTAGAACGTTTTCACCTTTTGCTGGGATGTTTTCAGGGAAATGATTTGGAAACAACCATCCCCCCGTAGACAGATGTGCTCACGTGTGGAAAGTAACCAAAGTCTGTTTGTGTGAGGAGCGTAAATGCATCGCTACACGACTGGAGCCAACGTTCGAGCAAATGATTTGTTTGTGTGGGTCAGAGTGCTGCCGTTCCTCCTTTCCTCTGAAGGTTTGGCTGCTTCGACGTGGCTGCTGAGGTCTCTTTGAGATGGACGAGCCCATGTTTTCACCGCGTGGTTCCAGCTGCAGAGTTCTGTGTGTCTGCTTTGTAGCAGCAATGGCGGAGCTCCTGTCACGTCAGGGGGCTCCGTCTAATCACTGTGAACAGACGGCAGACTGTCGATGGCGCCCGGCTTCGTCTCCTGGAGCGCAGAGCCTCGTCTCTGCGTTCGTCCCCTTTTTTAGCTGCTGTATTTGTGATGAGACGACTTTGTTATGGATGTACTTGGAGATAAATCTGTCACTGAATGAAACTTTATTTCCTTCTGCAAAGATCACATTTGTTGAACAAATGGAAATGTACATAAGAGTGTTATTTATGTTTGCTTGGCCAGCTCTTTTTCTTTCCCCCTCCACCCTCCTGCCGTCGCACTGAGCTGTAGACAGTGTCCAGTTTGTGTCTGTGGTTGAAGGTTATCACAGGACTCGAAGGAAAAATTGTCCCTTGAGAGCTCAGTTTGCAATGTTTGCTCTACTTAAAGGTGCAATAGATGTCAACTTCTTTCTTTTTCTCTTTGTTTCTTGGGCTGTGAATGTGCCCTCAAACGGCCGGTAGCGTAATCTCTTAGCAGAAAGGTTTCATGTCGGGGTTACTTTCAGCACAATTTTTCTAATCCAGGAACGAGGATTTGACGCCCAGGGAAACTGGACTATCTCTGAAACTGGGCAAGCACGGATTCTGTAGAACACCGGGCTAGCATCTGAAGCCCCGCCCCCCAGGAAGATTAGTTCACGGTGTCAGGCAGTGCGATCGACTACTGAGCTGTCTTTCAGTGTGTGTAGCTTCTTTTTTTATTTAAGTTCATATCTGTCTGATGTGAACCAGATGTGTTAATTTAATAAACTTTTTTGTAAGGTGTTCGTTGGAAGAAAGTCACATTGCACTGACATGAAAACGTGTACATAAACAAAACGTGTTTTGTAAATAAGCCAATGAAAACTATGTATTTGAATATGAACTGTACAAAATACTGTACCTGTAGTTGTGTATATGGAGTGATCCTGTTGATCTGTAACGAAATACCCAAGCAACAAATTAAATTCAGCAAAGGAAATGACATCAGAGTCGTTTTGTTGTGGTCACAACCCTGATCTGACATTTCAGGCAATTTGCGTAGACTTGTGAAGTAGAACAGCCTCGTTGATCATCTCAATTTAATGCCACAAGCAGGAGCAAAGCATCACGCAGACAAACGATCCAACTCGATGGTGTCTCTTTATGTTTGGCCATAAGTTGACTGAACTCCGACATATTTTTAAGCTCCTTCGTGTCAGGCTGTGTGCGGCAGGCAGGAATGGACCCGAAGCGCCGACTGCAGGAGGTCAAACTTAGAAACTTAGATTTATTAGAAAAACAGGAAACTAACTTAACCTCCTGAGACCCGAACTCTTTCACAGCATGCATTTTTAATTTCTCTTTGCTATTTAGGCTGACTGGGATCTGATGAATGTAAAAACTAAGAATTACCTTGTTTTTGTTTTTTACCTGATGTTTGTTGCTGAGAAAAATGAGATCCACACATGAGGACATTCGTTTTAAATTTCGATAGAACAGTGGCAGGATAACGTCCTCATAAGTGGATATCAGGCCCTTGTAGAGCAAAACTTAGTATTTTGGTCTAAACAACCCAAAATGTGACGTCCACGTGTGGATGCCAGGTCCTCGGAGGTTCAACTGGAAAAATGAACAAGGATTAAACAGGTAGAAGACACAGCATGAGAGGCATCGTGAAACAGACCAAGGAAAACACAGGGCTTAAATACAGAGAAGGATGACGAGGGAATGAGACACAGGATGAGAGCACAGCTGGAAACATTAACAGACGCAGACTGTCAGTAAAACAGGAAACCACACAGCAGTGTGAACCTGACATGAAAAGGCATATACACAAAACCTAAGACTGGAAATCAGGAGATACTAACTAAAAAAGAGAAACACTAAGTCACAGAATATAGACAAAATCAAAACCACTGACCACCAGACCCAGGTACCCCAACACTTTCAGCTATTCCTTCATCCCCAATTGATTAAAGCAGCCAACGGCCTAAAAGTTCCACATTTACCTCACAAGTTTCGAGTTAACATAATCAGACTGTAGTAATAAACTAACTTGGCTCCTTCATGTTGCCTTCCCAACCCAGCAGAGTGACTTTTGTCGAGGTTGAGCTACTTTATTTTATCCATATTTGGAATACAGTCAATGTCTTCGCTGTAGGGGAAGTAAGGCTGCAACCACAGCTTCATGGGCTCTGCCACAGAGCTTCCTCCTGGTTAGACGTGCCTGAAACACACTTGCGTATAAGTCATCCAGTAAGTTGAGGTGGTCTGCATATCTGACTAGATTCAACCTTCTGATGTAGACCAGATTCTTCTGGGCTCATTTATACCACTTGTTCCTTTGGACCCTTCTCATACCGCACTGCTGCAGGAGAGCGAGGTCCTTCCTTGGAGGGTGCTGGACTCCATGCATGGTAAGGAGCTTCTTTGTTTCAGTGTCAGTGGCTTTTATCTCTTATTTTGTTGGTTGCAACTTTCCTGGTGGCCTCTTCATGGTTCCAAATTGCCTCTGTGTCCCCCCAAAGGTACTTGTAGGTGTCTGCAATGTTGCCCTGTCTTTGTTACCATGTGACCACACTTGTCCAGTCCAAAGGCATTCCCATGTTGTTGTTGTGGATCAGTGAGTTGGTGTCTTGTTCACTCCTGGCATGAGGCTTGATGTCGTCCATCTAGAGGTGGTTAACGACTGCTCCATCCATGGGGTTCAGGGCTATGCAGAACAGCTTTTGGGACAGAGCATGTGTTAGACCCTAGACTTGATGGCAACTTGTGGTATTGACTTTTAGTTGGTCTCTGTTCCCCCATCAGATTCCTGAAGAAGGTTCTCAGCATCACACTGATCTTGTACAGTTCTAGGCAGTCTAGAGAGTCTAGAAGTCTAGAGGGTCTAGAAGTCTAGAGGGTCTAGAAGTCTAGAGGGTCTAGAAGTCTAGAGAGTCTAGAAGTCTAGAGAGTCTAGAAGTCTAGCGAGACTGCTCGAACAGTGGTTGGTATTTTGCCCCTCTGGTGTTTCTGCCAATTCCTTGGTTATGTATTGAGCCATACACCTATCCATCTTGCTGCTATAATGCCTAAAAGGGGCTTCCATGTAGTGCTGAGACAGGCGATTGGCCGGTAGTTGGACATGACTGATGTCCTCTGGGGATCTTTGGGGATCAGGACTATCCAGCCTTCAGTTAGCCATTCTGGGTGTATCTCATACATCAGCAGCTCGTTAATTTGTGCTGATGGAGTGTAGTTAGCTTCTGTAGCTTTAGCTTCTGTGAGTCATTCTGCCACTGTGATGGTTGCTGTGGTGTGCTCTTAGAGCCACTGAGCATTGTTGTTATGTGTTGCGTGCTTCACCGGTCCTCTCTTTCAGTGTTGCTCCATCTCCAGCCTTGGTGGTGCTGTTCTCATATTGTTTATCTCCCAGAGGTTCTATTGGACGTGGGTCCAGCAAGCATGGAGACCAGGCAGTGGTATCCTCCAGGAACTGCCTGCATAATCTGGTCACATGAGTCCGGGCACTGTCGTGCACCAGGTGGAAAGCAGGACCCACTGCACCAGTACAGGGTCTCACAAGGATTTCATCCTGATCTCTAATAGCAGCAAACTGAGTAACGGCCCCTCCTGCTCTTTAAAGCAACTGACTCTGGTTGTGAAACGATCCTCACAATAACTGATGATTTAATTTAGTTTTTACCCGAAAACAAAGAAAAAATTCATTTTTATGAGGTTTTTTATCAGACTTAGATTCAAAATGGAATAAAAAAAATTGTGTCAAAATGTTTGAATTAAGTTTTAATTAAAAGTGGGGAAAAATCCACTTCATATTAATTAAGTATCAATCAAACCAGATGGGGACATTTCTGACCCCTGAGGACCACAGCTGTGATTATGTGCTGCCATTTAAAATTTATAAATGCTTCAAAAGAACTTTCTCACTACAGTTCAACATACAGCACTCTGTAGTTAGACAAACAGTCAAAACAATCTTTTATTGTCTCGTTTTATTTTCGCTCAAAAACAAAGTGTACTTTATGTAAACAAGGTCTGGTGGCCCTAAAATGTTGGGTAAATTTTGTGTTAATGTGTTGGTCTTAAGTAAAACTAAGGTGTAACACTGAATTGATTGACAATTTATACTTTAAAAAACACTCAAATGAAGTGGGGACATTTCTGACCTGAGGACCACAGCTGTGTGGAAATCGGGAGGACATTATGAGGGTTAATTGAGCAGAGCAACATCCCACAAGTTTAACTGATTATTAAAAAGTTTTCCTTTAATTGTATTTTTTGGAGATGTCTATACGTGCTCACCCCAGTTTACCACTTTTTACTGCAGAGGAGCTCTCTACAGCGCGTGCTGTGCGTATCTCTCAGCCTCCCACACATGCCCGGGCTCCACAGATGTCACACTACATGCACCTACAGCGAGTTTTGGCAGACGGAGGGTAGACCACAAAGCCCTGGACCTTCATTTCTTTGCATGGAAGTCTTTTAAACTTGACTTTTTATTTGGTTCAAACATGTTAGAAACAGCAGTGGTTTTACATGATTGTGCTCGTCATAACGAAGAAGTGCAGCAAATTTAAAACAGTTTTGTTGTCCTTTGTTGTCCTTGCTCAGTGTTTTGCAGTCAGCTAACAGACGAGAGAGGAAACCACACATGGGGGCTTTGCAGCAGCTTCTCCGAATTAAACAGCGCTACTCTTTCTGCCTTGCGCACCAGTCAGGGGCTTTTCCGCCTCTCGCCTAATCCTGACTGACATTTTTAGTTTTTAGTGTCAGAGCAGAGAGACTGTGACTGTGGAAAATGACTGCGTCAGTGTGTTTAAGTCGGTACTTTAACACTAGATTAACTTTTGGGTGTGATTAAATTTAAAATGTTTGTACTTTAGATGACCTGTTGATCTGGTTCTCTTTCTGTTGGCAGCCCCAACAAGCTTATGAAAGCTGTCCTTAAACATTAAAGTGAGGTCATTTTTCAGAACAATAAACTACCCGACAGTAAATAATGTGCTTAAAACGAGCTCCATCAAATAATCAATGTAACATTGTTACATTGACATTGTTACTGTAAGTTGCACAGATAACGTCTTCGAGTCTAACTTGAGATTATGTCGTTAGTACTGTGGTATTTCTGTTTTTGCTGCAGTAAGAGGCGGTAAACCAAAGAGTTAAAAGAAAAAAACAGTTTGCATGATTAAAGGTTTTTGACGAACTTTCATACTTCTACAAACTGACCGAGCATCTGCAGCGTTACTGCGTGAGCTGGGAGAGCTGACACGAAGACAGTTTAGTGTGAAGTGGACTCACACTCATTCTAGAAATCAGCGTGAGGTGAAACAGCGCATCTCAAACCACTTGCTGCTTCACTTCATTTCCTCTGATTGTCTTGTGGTTGATGTACTGTGAGAGCTCCTGCTGAACACAACACGGGTCAGACATTTTATCCAGCACAAGGCGGATTTTTGAATTTTTAAGTGGGACCGAGCAGAATAAATACTGTCTGGTGTCTGACTGGCAGGCTTAGGCGAGAAGAATGGACTTGATCAAAGTTGTCACAGAGCACAGGTAGGGCTTTTTCATTTAGTTACTCTCTTCCTGTGCTTTCTTTGTATTTTGGGCTTCAGTGAATCAGCTCTATAAAAAGAAACGTTCTAAACGTTCTTCCTATCGCTGTTCCAGACCAGCCTGATGTTCTTTTACCAGTTTGTGCCAGAAAACAAACACTGAGCAGAGGACATGGCGAACTGTCCAGGTGAGCTTTCAGTTGTGTACTCCGTTGTATACACCCTCAGCGGTCTCCTCTCCTTCACCATCGTGGTGTTCACAGTGCTGGGAGCCGTGTGCATCAGAAAGTAAGTCCATTTTAAGTTCTTTAAAAAGGCTTTTATTAACGACGTGACCTCAGTCTCACTTGGTCTGTTTGCTACATTTTATGTTCAAATTAAGCTGACTGTCCTCACCAAAGCTGCAACAGTAACAGCAGCATTATTAAATAAAACATAACAATTTCCCTTCACGTACTTTAGCGTGAATATATTATAAGATCAGACGTTAATAAAAGCCCATTTTTGGCCACACTGGCTTCACGGAGGCAATGAGCCGCTCAGGTTCTAACCGCTATAACGGTTTCCTTAAAGTTTGTCTTTGCTTGATTGTGAAATGTACCTCTCACCTGCTGTGTGAAGTTTGGTGTAGACGTTTATTTCCCTTTTTACAAAAGTGAGATGTCCTTCTTTGATCGTCTCATTTCCTGAGATCTGCAGTCTTCAGATTTCAGTGTTTATGTACTTTTAAAGTAGAACGTGAAAACACCGAAGATGAATTTAGTTTTGTTGCTCAGCCTTTGTATTATTCTTATTCTTATAAATGCATAGCGCCATAGGTCCAAAAACAGATGTTATCCACTGTAAGAGATCGTGTTAACATAGACTCATAATGCAGATGTCTACGGACCTACTTACAGCACCTTGTTAGATGTTTCTAATATTTTGGCGTCATATGTTATCTTTCAGTATTAGCAGACAATCCCATTCAAATGTGTCGCTGTTTTGAAATGAGCCAAAAAGAACACCTGGCCAGCTGTTCTCAGCTGTTCCTCGTTTATTCTGAAAACACATTTTTATTTGTGCAGCATGTTACCAACTAAAATGATGGTGCATTACAAAAAGTGGAAAAGTGAAAAATAATAGCAAAAAACTGAC
This sequence comes from Pundamilia nyererei, assembly GCF_000239375.1. Taxonomy (NCBI): domain Eukaryota; kingdom Metazoa; phylum Chordata; class Actinopteri; order Cichliformes; family Cichlidae; genus Pundamilia; species Pundamilia nyererei. The sequence goes on along the minus strand of NW_005187748.1, from coordinate 380,065 downwards.
TTATTCAAAACGAATGTTGAGTCAGGGTCAGCTCTGCAGCCTCCATCTGAATTCATGTCTGTGTGATCCAACCACCAGTTTTAGCTCGTTTTTTAGAATAAAGCTCCCAGACTCGGTCATCTGTTTATAGATAATGTATTTCTAGATAGATGTGATTTGTTTTCATTAAGGTTAGGAATATTATCACTGTTGCCTCCTGGGTCTGAATGCGCTGTCTGGCTGGGAGTGTGTGGAGTCTGGATGTTCTCCCCGTGTCTGAGTGGGTTCTCTTGGCTCCTCCCACAGCACAAAGACACGCAGTTAGTGGGTTCAGGTTAACTGGTGAGTCTAAATCACCCATAGGTGTGAATGTGAGTGGTTGTCTATCTCTCTGTGTTAGCCCTGCGACAGACTGGCGACCTGTCCCAGGCGTGACCTTCCTCTCACCCTGTGGTAGCTGGGATAGGCTCCACCCCCAATGACACTGACAAGGACACGTGGAAGAGACTGGATGTCTGGATCTTTGGTTTATGTGCAGTGTCACTTACAGTTACACCGTTTAGCTCCGAGTCCCAAACTGTGTGTCGTCAGACTTGCTGCTCCTGGTTTAGTAAGGCAGCCGAGTGTTTCGCCTCCGTACCTGGGTCGGTGTTACCTGTTCTACTGTCCACGTTATTTTGCAGATACCGATCCGCTCTCAAGACAATCAGATTGCTCCGGCAGAACAAGATGCTGATGAGTGCTGTGCCTCGGGTAGAGCCTCCCCTCTTACCTGCGAGGCCGATCCCAGTTGTGGTGGAGGAGGAGGAGGAGCGGGAACTTCCTCCCAAATCTCCACTCCGACCCAGCACTTCAGCCAGGTCTCCGTCCAAGAAGCTGTGGAAAGGTCTGCAGCAACTGCAGCAGGTAGCGCTGATTCACAGATATCTTTGTGTTCCTGCTGTAGACACAGAAGATGAACCTTCAGATGATGATGGATTTCGATTTCACATGTTCTGTTTGGTGCGGTTCTACCTTGATGATGTACGAACGGGTCTATTTCAAATTCAAGGATCCTCCTTTCACCAAGTCAGACCTGAACCTTCTGCAGCTGATCAAAGCAGGAAAGGAGGGTGTCTTCTACCAGGCCAGGATGACCAGAGGGACGTGTAAAGGCCACAGCATGTTCACCTGTAAGATCAGCAAGGAAGGTACGGACATGGCTGGAGGTTTGCCTGCAGGCGGAGCATCCCTGAAAGCAGTAATTAAGTACTTGACATGATAAGCAGGAGGAAACTGTGATCCAAGTAAATGATTGTAAGCTGTCCTATAATGATGTTCAAATATTCTGTTTTTAAGTAGAATTAGTGGGAATCTTTAAGCTCACGTTTGTTTACATTTTTCATGCAGTTTTTGCAACACGTCATCGCTCTGGTTGATCACAAATTCCTGAAAAACAAATTGGTCTGAGCCATTTCATACATTTTTGACGTTGCGCTCGGTGTTAATATTACAGCCCCGACCATAACTTACTGTTAGCACTGCAAACGAAGCGAGTGTAGTGTAAAAGCACTGACACGTGGGATTCCAGACTTCATGAAATTGCTAAAATGCTGTGACCAGTGACGTCAAACGCAGCTCTGAGACGAGCTAGGAGAACTTTGATGGCACCAAATTCATCTTGTACAATATAAGTTTTGCCGTATAACAACAATGCATTCAATACTGTAAAAGGAAGTGGGAGGAGCTGCCCACAGAGACGAGCTCACAGAGGCTAACCACCTGAATCTGCAACTGCTCTCAGCTGTAGCTACAGTTTTAGCATCCATCGACTATTCTTTGTTGTCTTTTTCGTTTACCACTTCAGCTCAGGTGCTGAACTAAGAGTCAGGACAAGAATAATAATGAGGATTATTTTCAACATGAATCATGCTGAGCTTTAGTACAAAACTGAATACGTTCCTTTAGATTTAGCCAGTTACATCTGGGCTTTGGTTTGACCTTTGTGTCTTCCTCTACCTCAGGCGTCCGCCTCAAACACGTGGACATGGAGGTTTCCATCATGAGAAAACTGATGCACCACAAGAACATCCTCCAGTTACTGGACTGGAACACCACTGCAGGTGATGAACATGTGCATGCAGACTGCTGTTTCTCTGCTCAGGTAGAGCGGCTTGGAACCTTCTTAATCAGAAGGTTGTTGGTTTGAGCCCTGGCTGCTCCAGTCTGCATGCCAAAAAGCACGTAACCATGAAAAAGTGCTTGTATGAACGGGTAAATGTTTTATAGAGTGCTCAGGTAGAGTCGAAAGAACCAGTTTGTTTGTCATCTTCCTCCACACCGACAGATATGCTTAGTTTCCCCCCTTTCCTAACCTGTAACTACGAACTGACCTGTAACGTCTGTTGCATTCTTCTTGGAGGCGTGTCCCTCTGTAAGGCCCTACGTCTCTGACTGGGATGTTCTCTGTGCAGAGCCCTACATTCTGATCATGGAGTATGTGAGCTACGGCACTCTGAGGACCTTCCTGCAGACCAACAGAGCCCACCTGAGTACTGACCCTGAGCTGCAGAGCCTCCTCACCATTGCCTCGTACCACGTTGCTCTAGCCATGCAGCACCTGCGCTCCAAAATGGTAAGAGCATAGCAGACTGATGGGAAATATACTGGTCCCACTTTGTCCCAGTGTGACTTTTGTTTTTGACAGTTTGAACACACGTTTTTATCGTTGTGTTTACATTTAGCATTAATGTTGTTGGTTCTCTGTGCAGATTATTCACTGTGACTTGGCTCTGAGGAATGTCATGGTCAACAAGTTTCCCTGGGAGGTGAAAGTGGCCGAGTTTGGTCTCGCCCGAGACTTGACGCGAATGGCGAGCCGTCGCAGCAGTCGCTGGAGAAACCCACGTGTAAGATCGCAGTACGCACACACAGCATCCTTTTCTCACAGTCCTCGGACTGCCGAACAGCTTTGCAGCACATTTTCAAATTCAACCATCTTATTTGTGGATGATCACGTCCTCCGTTCGTGTTTGATTCCCAGTGAGAATCCAAAGTGACCCAAACGTTTCCAGCTTTGCTCCCGCGCTGTAGTTTCACTCTCACTGTAACATCAGTGCATGTTTGAGGTTTGAGCAGAGTTTGAACAAAGTCAGCCACCGTCACATCAGCTGATCTCAGCACCAGCCTCAATGAGCTCTGCTCCATTCATACGAGCTTCTACAGAAGTGCTTTCTGTCCGACGTGTGCACACATCTGTACTCAGGAGAGAATCTTTGAGTCAGATGTTGCCTGAGGATATTTGGTGTTTATATTTAGCAGATGACCTGCTCCACATCCTGAGTTACAGCCAGTCATGCCTTTGTACAAGCTATTGGAGCCGTCCACAGTTACTGCGCGTCTTTAGGCCGCTTCGCACCCCCTCCTCCGCCATTGTTTCTCCTTTTATGTAATTTCTGACTTAATCACTGTCTGTAGTTGCTGGTGCCTTGCTTTGTTGCTGCTGTTCCTCTCCCCACCTCCAGCTTTCGATGTGTGCACATGGAAGAGCGGGGATGTCCCAGAGATGAGCCACACCAGCAAATCTAAATGACCGCGGATGTAAAAGGCGATCTCTCGTTAGCTAAAGTGGTCCTGACTGAAAGTGCTTCAGGACAACACTTTCAAATGTAACCTGGATATTACAAAAACAAAAAGTGTAACTGCATCTCACGTTTGGTCCGACCTGATGTGATAGGATGACCTTTGTTACTGGTTGAGCTACAAATGTAGTGAACTCTTTTTGAGCCCAGTTTGAAACAGACTTTGCTTCTGTGTTACTGCACGTGTGCAGGAGATTTAGCAACATCCTTTTCAACAGGAAACTGTGGTGCAGAAAAAGACCAGCAGTAATGGTGTCGTGCATTTCCTCCACGATCTTTTTAGATGTCTAAAATTGTCCCACTGACATAGTTGAAAATATCACCTTCAAGTTTTGGTGAAATCACTTTTTCCATCATGTGTAAATTGTGCAGCAACGTGTACCCCTGCGCTGGTACCCCCCAGAGTACTTCAAGAACAACTACTACAGCTACAAGGGAGACGTGTGGGCGTTTGGCATCGTGCTGTGGGAGATGCAGACATTTGGTGAGTGGGAGGTTTGGGCTGCCCTCTGACCACTGGAAATCATGACTTCTCCTCTACTTGTTCAGTAATATGTTCCAAACGTGCTCTTTGTTGAAGAGCGGCCTTGTGTTGTGGTGGCTCCGTGTTTTGGTTGAAAGTCATTACAACGGGCCGCTGTTCACTCCGGCCAGAATAAAATGGAGGAATTAAAAGCTTGTTTCGTCTACCGTGATACAGCCACAGTGTATTAGCAGTGCTGAAATGAAATAACACAACATTAATGTAAGCACAAATATCAACATAAATTGACTCTGGAAAGTTGTGTCATTGGTTACGAGTACATCTCTGAACAGAGGTGGAAACCTGGCGCCTTGTCACCAGCATCCAAACACATGAAGAAGCTGACTGAAGCATCCTGTCGTCCTACTTTTGTCTGACTTCGCTCTCCAGTTCAGTCGTATGACATTTAAAACGTTAGCTGTCCTGTAAGTCTACAGTGCAACTGCAATAGCTGCACCTCGAGGCAACTGTTGTGGTGATTTGACTCAATATAAATACAGCTGAATTGAATTACAGTGTATTAATAACTCGTGGACCCTGCAGTGTTTGTGCGGTTCTTTGTAGCGATTATGAGTTGGATACTTTTATCTGTCTTACTGTAAATTACTAAAAGTCTGCAGTCCACACCCACACAGGGATTTCTATTACACAGTGATAGAAATTGTGATATGAATACATTTTCAGGTACGCTGCCGTATCCAAACCTGGAGACATCAGAGCAAGTGGTGTACCACATCTGTATGGGTCACAAAAACACAAACCCGGAAGGCTGCAGACCAGAGATGTAAGTGAGAACTGCCTTTAGGTATATTGGTTATTGATATATGTCAGTTAAGTTCGATTTATTTCAGCTCCCCCCTGTCACAGTGGGTCCCTCAGCAGGCCGTGCCACGTTTCATGTTTCGTGATGCAACCCCACATGTGTACTCTGCTGCAGTAAAGAGTAATACTGCTGTTCTCAACAGAAGAATCATCCTCGTAATGAAATCAGCTGTTACTCAGAGTCAGGTTTCATTGAGCTTTGTTGAAACACAAACATCATCTTTCAGGTTTCTAGCAGAGTAATGCTCACGTGTCACTGTGAGAGACTTCAGAGCAAATCTGAAGCTGCTGCTTTAAAGAACACAACATGACATCATAGCATCAATATTCAATACATAAACTGTTGCTGAAAATCAGAAAAAATCCAACTTTATTTCTACTTTAAAAACAACAAAGTACTTTCCAGTAAAAACAGAGATAAAAGTTAAGAAATCAAACATTAATCAGACAAAGAAAATTAAATAATAATAAGATAATAAAATAAAAGATACACTTGAATTAATAATTAGATAATAAATACAATTAAAGAAATAACAAAGATTGAAAGTGACCAAAAAACTGACTAAATCTGACCAGAAGCTGGTTTTTCCTAAAATGCCTCAGAGAACATGTGTGTTTTTAAAAGAGATGTAAATATGCCTAATACAGAGGGCCAACGTATCCCATAATCTGGGGGCCACGACAGCAAACGCTCAGAGGTACGTAGGAGCCAGGAGAACAACAAACTTTTAAAGTCAATTCTAAGACGGACGGGCAGCCAGCGTGTCCCTGTCAGCAGGCGAGCAGCAATATCAACATCCAAAATTTAAGAACAATTGTTGACAAATCAAAGATATCTGGTAGAACTCAGAGGAGGACACACGAGGCGCAGTCGGCGAGTTATGACACGCAGTCAGCAAATGACAACGTGTCATACGCAAAGAAACAGCTGGAAAACAAACTGCAGAAGGAACAAGATCACTCGTGCAAACCAGAGGTTACGAACAGCAGGTGCACCGGGGAGGCTGATTGGCTAATTGTAACGGCCAAATAAGCAGAGAGAGTTCTAACAAAGGGGGGAGTCAGCCTCACCCAAGGAAGGTAGGAATACACCTCGATCCCGTTAGCTTGGCAGAAATCTAAAAGACCCATCAACATCTGTGTAAAACCGCTAAAAAGCTGTCAGGAGCACTTTGTCGAGCCTCATGGCTCATACAGAGTTTTGTTTTCAGGAGAATATTTAATGGAGTTATGCTCAGAAAAACAAAATCATGTCTTTTGTGTGTTGTGCTTGTGATGGGAGTGTGTTTAGGAGGGGGAGGTGTCATCAGAACACGTGTGTAGATGACTCACAAAGTAAAACTGAAAGCGACTGTGTTCTGCTGGACGTAGCTTTCCGACCTTTTTCCTCCTTTAGCTTAATTTCGGTTCAACTCGTCCCCCCATCAATATCTAAACTGGATGAGTCGCATTCAGGCTCTGCCAGTCCCGCACCATTCCTTATGTACCATCCTCTTATACCTCAGGATGATAGTAACTATGACAGAGAATCATGGACTGTGTATCACTGAGTGGCCTCTGACCTCACAGACTTCACATCATGCGAGACTGCTGGCAGGAGCCGTACACCCTGAGGCCCTCGTTCACAGACATCGTCTGCATGCTGGAGAGCATCATGGAAAACGATGCGGTAAGCAGCAGCATGTTTTAAGCTCTTCTCTCTTTGTTATGATCTGTAAACATCACAGCATAGCCTTTGTGGTGCTGCGATATTCATCACACAGCATTAAAGTCCTGACAAAAACGCGACTATATTAAGTGTTTCCACAGTATTGTCAGAGTAAACTCCTCAGTCTCTCACTTAAATACTCACTGACGCGATAATTCTGTTGAAATGAATTCAATCAAACAGAAAGGTAACGTTTGAGTTTCACTCAGCTTTTGCTTCATCGTGTTTTGGTTATTAAATGCACCCACATGTAGTTGAATTGTGTTTATAGAGATTATTTTCTGAACTTTCTCCCAGTTTGAACCTGCAGATAGACAAACATGTGTGAGATAAACTGTGTTCTTCTTTGCAGGACTACGTGGATGTGGAGAATCCAGAGCAGGTGGTGACAGATGAGGCCGAAATTCAGGAAAACAATCGTTTACGAGCAGCGAGTGTCAGTTTGGACACTAATTTTTAAACGGGTACTTTAAATCATGCGTGCAGATTTCAGGTGGGCTTAATTCCTGCTGAGTAAATGAAAGGAGCAGAAAACTTATCACAACAGTCATAATGTGCATGTTTGTTCAAAAAGGATTCTTTTAAATATATACCTGTGGGTTTCATTTTCTGTATTTTTATATTCTTATATTATTTTTCATATATAAAATATTAGTTTATATATAAAACCAATTTTTGTGGTAAACAGAATCAAACTGTGTGATCACAGTCTGCCGACTGTACGCTGAAGACTGTCACATTTCAGGACTTTGTTTTTGTGAATGTATCCTAACAGGCGCACACTTCAACTTCCTCTGACAACAGACACAAATACTGACACATTACCAGCTACACACGGGACCACTGAAGGCTGAATCATGCCAGTGTGTGCAGCCACGCAGCCTGAGTAATACTAAATGAGAAAAGTTGAGAATAATTATTTGAAAGCAATGCAGAGAGCCTCACTTCATAATCATTCAGTGTGCACTGATTTGTTACCTGGAGTCTAATTGTTGTGTTTTCTTTACAAGGATGTTTCATAAACTGTTTGCAGAAAA
>NW_005187748.1:369559-370810 GCF_000239375.1 Pundamilia nyererei | reverse complement strand
CTGGTGCAGAGGCTCAGGATTACCCAGCAGGGTAACAGTTTAGTAAGTGACCAGTTTGCAGTCAGCTTATCCAAACTGTGATGCTACTCCCCCCAGACGACCATAACAATGCACACTTGCTGCACATATTGAAGGATCTCTGGTTCTTTAGGAAACACAGCTTTCTCTTATACAGCCTGTGTGTTGGTCAACTTGTTGTCAGTGTGGACGACAAATACTTGCACATCATCATCTTGTCCCAGGATGAAAATGGGTTGTGCAGCTGTTCTCTTCCTCCTGAGGTTGGCCACCTTCACACTGAAAGGCAGATGACTTCTCCTGAACCAAATTATCCACCAGTGTTCTGCACTTCTCCTCCTGCCCATCACTAACACATCCAACCCCTGCAGGTGGTGTCATGAACACATTGGTACAATTTCTGTGGAAATCATAAAATAGAAATTATTTTGAAATCACTGTGAGGCATAATTATTTGCCTTTTCAGTAACTCATCTCCCTCTCGTGGATGTAGCTGATTTACACACTACACTGCCAAAAGTACTGACACATCCAAATTGTTGAATTCAGGCGTTCCAGTCACTCCCAGGAGCTCAGTGAATTCCAGTGATAGGGTTAGGGTGCAACAAATCCAGTCATGAAATTCCCAATATATTAAATATTCCACAGTCAGCTGTTAGTGGTATTATAACAAAGTGGAAGCGATTTGGAACCATAGCCACGAGTCAAACATTTCAAACACTTGACACTCAGCCATTTTAAAGCTGCCTGGTAACTAAAATGTACAGATAAGAGTAGTGGTCCCAAAACTGAACATTAGGGATTTTAGAAAGATGATCAGGCCATTCATTTTATGCATTGTTCTTGAGATTTCATTTGTGATCCCTCCTGTTATGTTGCGGGTCAGATCGACCCAGAACAGAAGAGATGTGATGTGAGAAAGTTGGCTTTCAACGTTTATGTAGCAACAGCTCATGTTTCACAGTATAAAATGGTTTTCTTCGGTACTGCTCCTTTGACTTTACCACTATCTAGAGATCACTTCATAATTTTTCTAAGATAGCTGCAAGATACTTGTAACAAAACAAATTTCTTTCAAGAAAAACGGTTAATTCTGTAACTGGCTCCCAATAACGTGATAGGTCTTCAATAAATTGCAGGAATAATTAAAATTGATGAATCGATCAATCCATCATCCAGTTATCCTTGTCAGGGTCTCAGGGGAAGCTGGAGCCTATCCCAGCTGTCTTAGGA
>NW_005187748.1:367804-368804 GCF_000239375.1 Pundamilia nyererei | reverse complement strand
GTGGACAGAAAACAGTTGGAACGGCTCATATGGTGTTTAATCAAATTAGAAATATGCACAGAGCAGGTGAGGAGAGAGGTACGACAGTGAGTGTCTACAGCCGTGCGTAAAACATAGTGAAGGGTCTGTCATGGGTTAGCGGTTAGCTTTGACTTTGACAATTGCAGTATTGTGGGATCATCTTGACAGAAAATGAAACAAAAGACATCCAACATCCAAAGAAGAGCATCAGAATGTCCCTCAAGAACCTGGAGAGCCTTTACAAAAAACTTAGCCTAAGAGAGCTCATACTGTGAAATATAAATGCTGACAAACTGTGTTTACCTGTGTATTTGCACTTGTTTCAATATATCATTGCATAGTATGTACAGTGTAATGTAGATGAAGGTGTTTATTATTAAGGGGGAAAAATCCTAAATGCCCCCTCCTGTGGTGGTGGTAGTGTGATGGTTGGAGTTGTTTTGCTACCTCAGGACCTGGAAGACTTCCTGTGGTAAATGGAACCATGAATTCTGCCGTCTACCAAAACATCCTGAAGGCCATCTGTTCAGGACCTCAAGCTGACCTCAATGATCCAAATATACCAGCAAGTCCACCTCTGAATGGCTTAAAAAAACAAAACAAATATAAGACTTTGGAGTGGCCTCCCCAGTCCTGACCTGAAATCGATTGAGATGCTGTGGCATGACCTTCAAAAGGTGGTTCATGCCTAAAAAGCCTTCAAAATGGCCGAATTACAAAAATTCTGCAAAATGAGGGTTAAAATTCCTCCACAGCGCTGTTGTCATTGACTCATTGTCAATTATTGCAAACGCTTGATTGCAGTTGTTGCTGCTGAGGGTGACCCAACCAGGTAATGAAGCTTATGAAGCAGTAAGTGCGCATGCACATCTCCTACACGCACGGACTGTTTACTCCAGAGATCAGCTGATCGCCCTGATGCCGGCCGGCTCGCTGGCCAGGCCCGCAGAAGTACCAGCTGAAATTTGGAGGAAAACAC
>NW_005187748.1:361946-363458 GCF_000239375.1 Pundamilia nyererei | reverse complement strand
TAATTTCCCCCAGGGATCAATAAAGTATTCTGATTCTGATTATCTGTCATCACACATCTGCTTCCCAGCTGTTGCAGCTAATCTAAGCATTAAATCACTTCCACTTTCCCACACTGTCAAGCTGATTGTGACATCACTGGTCAGCCTTCATTCCCTGCACTTCAAAGCTCACTGCGCATCTGTCATTCTCCCCATCACCAGCTCTCACATGTCACTCAGGCTCCATTCAAGCCTCCATCTTCATCTCCACCACCAGCCTCTAGACTCCGGGGTGTCCTGCCCTGGTCCTAATTCGCATGGCCACTGGGATTCTGTTCTGCTGTGATGGGCTATCGGAGATTAACCACCAAATACCACAAACACACAGTTTTCATTCTAAGATGAGCTTTACCGTCAAGTATTGTCATATAGGAAAGGGGTTTTCTTCTGCACGTGGAAACTGGACGATTTGTCTCCAGATGTTTTTCACAGGAGGTTTTAGCTGGAAAACGGATCAAGAAAGCAGGATTACTAACAAGGTATAGGTAAGGCAGATAGAGAGGTTTAAATGGTTAATTATTCATCTGATTTCACATTGATCCGTGTGTTTGATTTAAGTGGACTCAGTTACTGAATTTTCTGGCAGTTCTTCCACTGACTGAATAAAGTAGGTCTTAAGTATATTTGCAGTCATAAGTCAGAGACTGCACTCCGTTTATATTTAAACTTTTGTCTCATTTTTTCTTTGCTCGGATTCTAAAATCTCTCCAAATAACAGAGCTATTACCACCAGCAAAAAATTATCCTACATACCGGATCTTTTCTTAATGCTGTAATGAAAACTGTAAAATACTATTACTACTACTAATAATAATATTAATAATTCCTACATTCACGAGGAGCTCGTAAAGCGGCATGCGCATTCTCCACTGTGGGACGAATGGTGCCTTCAGGAACGCCCTCGTGTCATTCTCGCTAGCCAATGGGATCCAGCCTGGGAACAGGCGTTTCAACGTTGCACTGCTTCCACAGCGGACTTGGACCCCGTTTCTGCCGTTATGTGCACTGAGTAAGTCAGAGATCATGTCTCTCCGTGTGTTAGAACTAATCTTCTTCTTCTACTTCGCCACTCATATTCCGATCACATTATTTATTGACTTACAAGCTCTGCTGCCTGAACACGTGTACCCCCAACCGGTGAGTTACTTTAAATAAACACACACGCACGCACGCACATTTCCAGCTACAACTTAATGCACACTTTTCCCCTCCAGCTGAAGGACCTTCTGAAATGGTACGCAGCCGACTTCAAAGACCCCATGGTGCTGGACCCCCCTGAGTGGTTCAAGTCCTTTGTTTTCTGCGAGGCTTTGCTTCAAACACCGTTTTTCCCCGTTGCAGCGTACGCTTTTCTGAAAGGTCAGTTAACACGAAAAGTGGCTGGTTGAGCCAAACTTTACTAAAATCATCATAATAAATCAAAGCTACTCACCCACCCAGCCAACCGCGCACTTTCTCAGGTCAGCTGCTCTC
>NW_005187748.1:321566-361631 GCF_000239375.1 Pundamilia nyererei | reverse complement strand
TTTTGTTTTCATATTTTAATTTATATTTAATTGTGTTGTGGTTTGCAGTGTTTTGTGTTGTTTCATTTTAAATTTGTTTAAAAAGAAAAAGCTGAAAATTTAAATAGTTAAAAGTTGAAATGTGAATAGTTGATTTTTGTATTATATGATTTATTTATTACATTTTATGTGGAGTGAATAAATAAAAGTATATTTACGGTGGCCCCTAGAGACAAAGCACGTACAAACTCCAAAACATGAAAAAATTCCAAAACACGTAAAAACTCCGAAGCACATAAAAACTCAAAACACGTACAAAAGAACAACAGCAGTGCTCCAGGATGCTGGGCGCAGTGTTGAGCTTTTGTTACCTAGTGGCTACACAAGCCAGCAAGTACCAACGACCGGATTTGGTGTGTGGTAGTAACAGGTAAATGAACATATTTTTAAATTATTTGACTATATACGAGTGCCTGTGTATAAATACACAAACAATACACACATGCTTTCAGTTGTGTAATTTAAGTGATCTAGTAGCTCTGCTTTGGAAGTTCAGCTCATGCTAGAAATGTGTTTTGGAGTTTGTACGTGTTTTGTCTCTAGGGGCCACCGCATATATTTATATATAAACATATATAAATAAAACCACTTTTTTTTACGTTAGTAATTCCTTTTGTGCATAATTTTATATTATTGTTAATAATAAATTAATTAAAGCAACAAAACAACCCGAAGATCCGGCCGGAGCCGAAAGAGCCGGTTCTTTTTAGTGAGCCGAACCGAAAGAGCCGGATCTCTAAAAAGAGCCGGAAATCCCATCACTATCTCCTAGTAGGACAGAGACGCTGGTCAAAGGCGACCTCTGTCGGCCTTTATGTTGCCTTACCATCAGACATCTACTGCCTCAAGTGTTTGTAACCAAACTGCAGCTCAGCCAGGGGCGTTTCCAGGAAATGACCAAGAACCAGTGAGGGTGGAGAAAATGTCACCCGGGCCACCACCACACTGTATTATACACACAAATAATAAAGATGAAGGGAATTGAATTTTCTGTGCTTGTTGGAAACAAACAAAACGTCTGCATTGCCTTGGATGATTCACAGACTTGGCGTCACAGGTTTTCTGTGTCTTACGTCCTTTCTCCCAATCGCTCAAACAGGTGGTTGTAAGTGGATCCGGATTCCTGCCATTGTGTATTCCACACACGTGGCCACCACATTGATCCCAATCCTCGCCCACATCCTCTTCTATCAGTTCCCTCTGAAACCCAATCCTGGTCCTCAGACTGTCCGGGAGCGCTGGTTGCTAGTCTCCATATATGCACCATACCTGTTGGTGCCTGTGCTGCTCCTCCTCACCATGCTGATGTCCTCGACATACAACGCCTCCTCTAAGCCTGGGAACGTGTCAGCCAAGGCCAAGAAGAAGAACTGAAGTGCCACAAGACAATATTATCTAATTTACTGTGATTTTAAGAGATCTTTTTCTACATTTGTGAATGTATGAACATGTATGTGCAAGTCTGTGTGAGTCACACCGTTTATCAGGAAGAAGCTGCCGTCGTGAACCATCCGGAACTGTCACTTTTAATGTTGACCTTTCAATAAAATCCATATTATTGTGACTTTTGTTCTGATGTTTCTCTTTGGGTTTAGACATACCCCTATCTAAATGATCTAGCTTCTCTGTTTCAGGAGGCTTAAGCCCATCCTTTGTACTATATCTCTGCCTTATACAGGAACATAAACCATTTTGGGGTTTTTTGTTTTGTTTTTTTGGTGGGGGTGGGGTGAGGGGTGAGGGGTGAGGGGTGCTTATTAAACCTCATCTTCTTATTGGTGCTGTCAGAGAGGCTAGTGTAAGATACAGGTACATGTGAAACTTCCAGTCAGGATGTTTGTTTTTGAACACTTAATAATTAGACAACAGATCATCTTCACTGGGAGTCTAATTGACATTTCTCATTTTAAAGGACTCAAAGTAGAAGATGAGCCTGCAGTAATACTGCAGTAATGATATTATATACAGATATAATGATGTAGAAATTAAATAGAAAGGCAGACTTTGTTTACTGTTGTGACTTTTAGCTATTTAAACATCCTTAATGAGAAATCTATACATGTCACCTTTCTTCAAGCCAAACACTCAGGAGTGGTGCGTCACATGTAGATAAAGGGATAAGCTGTATTTGTTCGTGGAAATGCTTTGTCATCAAAGAGTTTAAACAAACTCTTGTTTTATCTCTTATATTGATTTTCTTGTCAGCTGTTGATCTTACAGTTGTTTTAAGTCGATTAAAAATGTGCTCTTTTGCCCACTGACCCTGCACATACATTTGAACATCTCCCGTATCACACTGTTCGGATACAGTCAGCTACATAAAAGGCTCCACTAAGTGAACGTTTCTTTCAGTAATTCAAGTTGTTCTTATTATTAATCTTTTATGGCGTCTGTTTGGCTGTGTTTTTACAGCGCACCTCCACGTCTCCAGGCTCTCTTCCTGGAAGGGTGGAGGCTCGCCTTCGCCTCCTTCACAGAAGGGATTCTGGGTGTGTGTGCCAGTCCTTAGTTACAAAAGACATTTTTTTTAAGTTGTTGCACAAGTTAAAATGTCCACTCAGCTTTGTCCTTTTACTGCTATTTTTCCCAGCCCCAGAGGGTGTAGACTTTAAACACTAAGCAAGACAAGATGTGTCGTTAATAACAGTGTATGTATTATTTTGCTGACAAACGGTGGTTTTTCCCCTCTTCTAAATATATTTGCTGTCATATTGTATAGTTACATATAGTTAGATGTTTAATTAACCCCCTTCACACACAACTTTTGTTGTTTAACCATTGTTAAAATATCCATTGTTTCACGTTTAAATAGGATATATGTCAAAAAACACTAATAAAATATATGAGCTACATGTGTTAAAGGCAACATCCTCCTCCTTCACCCCTAATTTCCCAGAATTCATTGTGATCATTTTTTAAAAATAAGAATATCAACTAGAGTTAATCTAAACAGCCATCAAACATCGTTGATAAAATGTGTCGTTTTATCGCTGTGAGTCTTATTTGTACGAACAGTCCTAGACTGCCGGGACTAACCTTTGCAGCGGAAGGAAGGGTCTATGTTGGCCTCCGCGGACGGAGAGACTATAAAAGGAAATATGGCACTAAGTTTCTGTATTGTTTAAGTCAACGGCAGAGTAGGAGGCTCTGCTGTATTTTGAGAAGTGACAGCACTGTACGGGGATTTAAATACTGCACAGTATATGTACAGGCAGACTTACAGTCGTTGCGTTTGGAAGCAGATTTAATCGAAGGCGACAGTTACTTCCAGAGGCAGCGTTAGCTGTCCTGCCAGACTCGACGACGAAGGAAACGACGAAGTGTTTTTGTTATTTACACGGATGAAATTTATACTAACCGGGGAGACGTCTGTGTTTTTCCAAGAGCTCTTATGGACCTGGGCTTGCTGTCGAAGAAGACCGATAATAGGGACTAACAGTCCTGTGTTGATGTTTTACGCTAACATGGTCTGTGTATTAGCTCCCTGATGCTGGCTAGCTTCATAGGTTGCTACAGCTTGTATGTTTTAGCTTGAGTCTGGATTTATTGTCAAGTATCGGGACAGGTATCCTTACGTTCTTATACTTCTTAGTATGTTCCTAGGCGCTGTTTACATGACGCTTGGTATAGCCAAAGGGCTATATCACTGTCAGGCTAACAGATAGCTCAGTGTCTGCATCTGCAAGATTGGCATCATGTAGACTGTCCCTCTGAACGGGTTAGGTGACCAGGACACGCAATGTGCTAGTGAGCGTCCTTAGAGTGCTTTGCAAAGCTGGATTGAAGCTACTGAACTAGGTGAACGAGTGACAGCTGGCACGGATATAGTTTAGCTCAGACTGAGTTAGCCATGCTTAAACTCGTCCGTTGTGTGTGATATTGCAAACATCCCAGCCTGCTTGGAGGGCATGTGAATGCATCATGTCCTGGCTGCATCTCTTATTTATGCAATAACGCACACCAGAGCAGCCTGTCATGAAATAATTCCGCAGTGCAAGAAGCAGCAGCATCATCAGGACTCAGTCGATAGCTTGCCCTGGGATTTTTTTTCCTCTAAAGAGGACAGCGTCATCCAAGGATAACCAACTGTGCCCAGCTGGACCATCGGTCCTTCACAATGGAAACTGTGGGAGATTTTGAGTACAGCAGAAAAGATCTGGTTGGACATGGAGCCTTTGCTGTGGTGTTCAAAGGAAGACACAGGAAGGTAAATAAATCAGTTGCACATTTGCATCCCCTCCTTTACTTCATCTTGCAGGGAAAGGGAGAGCGAGCAGACAACTCGTTTGGAAATCTGGGTCAGTCAGTAGAACTGGGGACTGCTGCTCTGCAGCACTATATCACCCTTTTTTGTGGGGAAAGATAATATTTTCAAGCACTTTCATAACTAAACCCCTGCATCCTGGCTGATGTAATGTGGAGTCATGCTGTGACAGGTGATTATGGTGCCATTTCACCGGCCTGATGGGAGGTGCATGAGTGCATTTATGCTATTTCGTTCATTCATGATCGAGATGAGTCAGGCAGCTGTGAATGACTTGCTGACGTACTAAGGCAGGAGGGAGCATGGGGGGTGCAGTGTTTTTCCTTTTGCCTTTTTAAGCAGAAGAGCTTTACTTATGTAAGAGCTGCACAACATTCATTCACACTGAACCACAGAGAGATCATTAAGCTCAGAAAGTGGATTAAATTGCTAACATTTCCCGGAGTGGGGCTTTCTGTGACAGAAGAAGCTTAGGATGGGGTGGGTTTATATATGTGTGACAGAGATGCAGGCCATGACATCACGGTGGCCCAGTGCTACTGGTGTGAAACAGATGGTCCTGAATTCCTGAACTGAAGCTGCATCAGAGCATCCCCGGAGCCAAGCTTCTATCTCACTGTGACAATCGATTACCAGCTCAGAGCCTGGAAACTCTGAAACATATGTGTCTGTGTAAACAATCCCTGTGTGTGGTCACATGCTTCCATGTCAGGTTAAAACAGACCTGGCATGTGATCAGTGTGTTTACTATTTTAGTCCCATCATCTGCACTCTGTTTAGCCTATTTATAGGATTGTGTGGGCTCACAGGCGCAGGACAGTTAGAGGCACCTGGATGCATCAGACCTAATGGATTGATTCATTCCTCGGGTGGTGTTGGATGTTGCATATGGTCTCATGTTGCACTGAAATATCAATTTATTATGCAGAGTCTGTTCACAGATAAGATAGACCGGGGGCTAGTTTGAGAAATGTCTTTTGGCCTCCGTGGGTAATTCCCCCTCGAACTTTGAAACAACAAATGCTGGAAAAGAAATAAATGTATTTGGTGTGAATATCACACTTTTTCACTCTGTGTTTTATTCCTAGACTTTATATAAATGATGTAACAACTGTGACATCGCCCACTGGTTTTGGACTGCATTTAAGACCCTCAACATTGTCTCTGCTGCCCTGTTGTTGTTGTTGTTGTGTTTTTTTTCAGATAGAAATGACCATATTTGGACTGTTGGGTGGAGAGCTATGTTATCAGCTATTGCTAGCAAGTCAATAGGAACAGTTCAGCTAGCCCAGAATCAGAATACTTTATTGATCCCTGGGGGAAATTATTTTTTGTTACAGTGCTCCATTATAAACCAACATTAAGACAAGACAGACAATACACTAACCAAGAATAGTACAATATATACATACATACATACATACATACATACATACATACATACATACATACATACATAGTTAGTGGCAATGAGGTGACAGATATATGACTGCTGTATTTTTTGAGGCGAATGAATATAATATACATTATACCAAATATGTTATCGCCTTAGAAACTACCAAAATCAAATTCTTTCTGGTATTTAATGCAAAACAAGCACCCCCTCCTTTCAAAAATAAAGGGGTAATTTTCTTCACCCAAAGTGGGTCTGTAGGGGAGGACTGTGCAAGTCAGCGCTACCGGTCTGTATATAGATAAGACAGTGAGTTGTTTACCTGATTTTTCTGGCCAAATGATAAACAAAGGTTCATTTTATTTTATGTGAAATACGACTTAAATGTATAAAAAATAAAATTAAGATTAAATTCTGTAAATCTGTAATTGCAGTTTTCCTTTGGGGCCATGCTGTGGGTGTGATTTTGTTGAATGTTAGAATGATGCAAAATTGTTACATTTTAAAAATGCTTTCTTAACTTTTCATAATAATATAACAAATTATAATATTTTCTCAATGCAAGTTTTATTCTTTGAAACATGAATCGTAGAGATGTATTCATAACCACTGGATTTATTTGACTGGATGTTGATCTACCCAATGTTTTCAGGACAAGGACATTTCAAATTCAAATTTTATTTGTCACGTACACAGTCATACACCGTACGATATGCAGTGAAATGCTTAGACAACTGCTCGTGACCTAAAGAAAAAAAGGAAAAGGCTATGAATAAGATAGGAAATAAATATGAAAAATTAAAAAGGGTAAATTTAACTAGGAAGGAATAAAATATAAAAATGATGGTTAAAAATGAAATAACTGTACAACACAAATTAGAATGAATATATATATTATACACGCGCGCAAACACAATAACAGCAGCTGTACAAGTATTAACTGGAAATGAAGAATATAGTGACCAGTGTTGTGCGATCCACATCATGTCTTGTGCAGTGCAAATATGCTTAAAGTGATTTTAAACTTTGTGTACAATGAGTGGCTCGCATAAGCTATGAAGAGCGCTGCTCACAGTGCTCTGGTCCTACTTTCAGCTGTCCAGTCTCACCTTCAGCTATATCTGGTTGCAGTGTTATTGACTATAATCTCTTTGATGCTCACAGGTCTGTAATCAGCTGTGATTCATAAATGAGATAATGCTTTATCCTGGAAAATGAACACGTCCTTCTGTCGCGCTCAACAGGGCAAATCTGGTGACTCCACCTTTTCATAACTCTTACGTGGCAATTAGCTAGGTTTGAGCAAATACATTTCCTTTATATTGTACAATAAAGGCATCCTGATCCAAGAGCTCATCTGGAAACATGATATTGCTCTAACAGTCATCTGAGCGCCTTGTCACTGAGTGCAGAACCTTGCTGTCAGAAAGCCAGTTGACCCGGTGTCACTGGGACAGCTAAAATTTCCTTCGTCCTTCACGAGAACTTGTCCACTGCAGTGCCAACAGCATTTTGCATGTGCTAGAAAAATCAAAGCCATATCAGTTTAATTTTGAAGTGTAAATTCACATCAATGATAAGATGTAACCTTAGATTTTGGAGAAAAATAAAATCTAGAGTTTTTGATGTGTGGCAGAATGTTTAGCCAGATAGCCACAGGGGTTAGGGTTGCCATCATTGATGAGGACCTGGAAATCAGGGGGTTAAATTTGGCTGCTCTTGCCTTTAAAGTTAATGGACTGATTAGATTGCTGTCTGTAAGTCTCATGCCTTCTTTGTGGTTCATGCTGACTCATCTGCACGGTGTAGGGTATAGAAAATACACTTGTATGAGTGTGTGTGACAGGGTGAATGAGGCTTGTATTAAACAGTGCTCAGTGTAGAACACCATGCAAACATTCGGTCAGTTAGACAGAAGTTGATGTTAAAGATTCCCAGTGTGGTTCGAAGACTTCTAGGGCATCCTGCAAACACAGGTTGATTGGGCTGAGCTTATGACCTCACGTACATATTGCTATTGTGCTCAGACTGTCCGTTATCTCTCTTTCACCTCCACCTCCAGCCTTGATCTTACATGATAAAGTCTGTTACCTTAGCGTGCCTCGTCTAAAACCGAGGCAGTGTTTGCTAAGACTGAATAATAAAACACTCTGTTAGAGCTTTATCACACACTAAATCCCACATGTGTGTTTCTGTCGGGCTGTCTCCGAGGTATATTGATCACAATACGAGTTGGCCAGGATGTTACGGGTTTCAGGTCAACAAAAATATTTCCTGAGTGAAAGGATGGTTGCCTCTAGCCACAACTAACTCATGCACTTTCTCTATTGGTTTTAAGTGGTCAGCCTGCAGCGTCAAGGAACTCAAAACCTCAAGAGGAAACGTATGAGTGGCAGCATTAAAAATTCAATCTGAACTGTTGTGCAGGAACATCCTTGTTAACGTCTCACGTGATCTGTTTCCTCTTGTTTTGTGTTGTGTAGAAGACTGATTGGGAGGTGGCCATCAAAAGCATTAACAAGAAGAACCTGTCCAAGTCCCAGATCCTTCTTGGGAAGGAAATCAAAATCTTGAAGGTGAGCCTGAATTTAATTCCCTCCTTTTTTCCTCTTTACTGGAGTCGACTCGACTTGAGCGTGCACCTTATAAAATCCGGCCCAGATAGAAACATGAATGAAAGTGACCCGATTAACTTCCGTAGGCTAGTTGATGCTCCTGCTAATGCTTTTCACTTTTCTGCTCTTTTTGCTCAGGAGCTGCAGCATGAAAACATTGTGGCACTTTATGATGTCCAGGTAAGTTTGGGAATCTTTTAAAGTAATGTACGTCTTTAGTGTTTGATTTAATTTTAGTATGCAGCTTCTTTAACTAATGTTTCATCGTTTGTTTGTGTCTGAGAGGATGAGCTTCTAAAGTCCGTGGTAGAAAAACTGAAATTTTCAAAATGAACCTTCATCCAAAAAGATCACCAAGCGTCAGAATATGTTCAGCTAGCCTAACCTGGGATTGGCTATGGTTCAATGCACAGACAGTACGTGAAAGCTGGATGAAGCCATATTAAAGTTACACATTGGTTTACTGTTATTTCAAGCTGCCAGCATTTTGGCCATACGTTTAAACGGATGTGATTGAATGATATTGTAGAGGTGCGGATTATCAGGCTGCGCTGGCAGTATACTTATCCGTTGGTGAGTTAGAAATGAACATTTGTTAGCATGTCATGGACGTAATTCAAATGTATGTTGCTAAATAATGTGAAAGTAAATGTAAATATATCCTCAAACATGAGTCACATCTGCAGCTGTTGTGATTGTGAGATCAGCAGCAACTGTCTCTGATAGCTATGATAACATGTTATATGAATTTCAAAAAAGAAATGATAATGTTGTTGTTCAGTGCCACATATAGCACAAGTCATGGACGCTTAGGATGATGAACGGGTGACACTAAACTGTGATGATGCTGAAGATCTTTTGTGCCAACGAGATCACGCACGCTGTCCTGGTTATCACACCGCTATCTTAATCACTTTATTTGGGATCTCTGAGTATTAAGAGCTGAGCAGCAGCTTGTCTTCTTAATCTGAAAACTTTGGCACAACTAGTCAGAATTTATCTTAGTGAAGGGATCATTAAGGAATGTTTAAATAAATAAAAATACTTTGGTTAAAAAATTATTTTATTGCATTAGTCACTTGGTCTTGTTGTTTTGCCGTACATAGGCTTTCCTAGATGGGAATATTGATGACAAACTTAGAGGCAGCTGAATATTACAAAGTATATGTGGTTTTTGTTCATCCACAAACATGTTTGCGGGCGTACATGCGCCGGCGTACGCCCTCGGCCTCGCTACTGCCACAGATGCAGTTTCTGCTGGAAACGCTGAGTCTGTGGGTAAACTTGTCTGTGTTTCTAGACATGAGTGAACTCAAGCAAAACTCCTAGTGAGGGTAAAAAATCTGATTCTGAACTCGCCTGCTTCACTCTGATTTCAGCTGTTGGCATTAACAAAGCAGCTCAAGTTCACAAACTAAGCCTGTTAACCTCCTTAAATGTGTCAAAGTGCATTAGTGTTATATGATGGTGTTAAAACCGTTAACTCTGACAAACACAATAAAAGCTTCCAGAATTCCTGAATACAATCTGGCGGCCATGTGACTAATTACCCAGAGTGCTTTGCAGTTACAGTTCAGTCGGTCTGTCATTTTGGCCTTTTCTATGGCTCACATGCACATCGAGCTTGATGTGAAAATGCTGTTATATGCATTTCTAAGAGTAGATCACAGCACCACAAGAAAATAGTCGTAATATGTTGCAGTCAAATTAGTAGAAAAGTGTTTTAATCTGAAAGGCCAACCTGTCAGTGCAGTCAGTCTGCTGCTGAGCTGCCCATGTTCACGTTAGGAGCAAAACAAAAACTTTAGCTTACTTGTGTAACCCCGGTTCTCAGAGTAGCATGACTGCAATGTCTCACTATTGGATGCGCCTCCCTGCGTATTCCTCAAAAGCATTTATCTCATTCCGCCAATCCTGATTGGCTGGTGAAGGCGACGGCCATGTCGGGCAGAGGCATCCACCCTTAACTAGCTTGCGCTATTACACGGTGGTTATTCAAAAACCTCTTCTCGCTTCGGAGCAAATCTTAAACTTAGCTAGCTAGCTTAACTGTCCACAGACAGGAGTGTTAGCTGTTTCCCGTCGCCAGGCGCTTGCTACCTTTGCTCATCTCTCCTGAACCCGGATCTTCACCACAGATCGGGCATCATACCATTTACCTCCGGTTAGATCCCCTTTAGACCTAACAATTATACATTCATTGTTAGTTAGTGGTGCTGGTTTCAGTCATTAAGGAAATGTACTGTTTATATGATTGGGGAAACCTGCTGTCAGCTGAGGCTGAAGAAGAAGTCACTTAGAAAACACTACGTCCAGAAGGACGGGGTCAGCGTTTGTGGATTTCTTTACCTGGACGAGCGTGCGTCGAGACTGGAGTCAGGAGAGCCTTTGATTGTATTTTTCAAAGCTGTCTGTCTGTAGTGTTTAGCAGTGGTTGATCCGTAGATAATGTTGTGATGCATTAATGATGGAGTTAGCTTCCTACACAGACTGTTGTTCACTGATGGTGGGTGTGAGAGAGGCTGTGCTGCATTTACTCCACACACGTTAAACAAATGTTTGATTTTGAATTTTTTAAAGGCAGAAAACTTGCAGTCATGAATAAATGACGCGATTTACTCCACTTTGCTGATGTCTGTCACAAGGCGAGCGCACAGTAGGATGGTTCTGACAAGAATGCTGATAAACCCGTTCTTCAAACTGCTATGTTGTTTATATCCTCTGTTATATTGGTTCATATCAGCAAGCAGTAAAAAGGTTCTGTTTAGATGTCCAGAATTGGCTGTAATACCATAACTACTAATTTACCACTTCAAATGTGATGGTGAAGCACATCCCACATAGCAATGGTACTTCCTGTGTTTGCGTAAGCCTCCCTCTGGGATCCTGCTGGTCAGCCTTTCCACCGGTCCACTCCTCCCACCATGTCCTCATCCCTTCATCACCCATCCACTCTCCTGCTGATGTAATAGATCTCTTCCTCAAGCAAGTGGCTGAGGAACCCATTAGTCAGGGTGCGTTTCCAGCAGGGATGAGATGTTCAAGTTTCTGAGTTTCATATTTAATCAGGTGTTTGGGGGGAGAAATGGTTACATCATGAGAAAATAAGAGACTCACATAAAAGAGAAGGCACACAAAAAGTCGTGGTTGGTAGAGGTCAGTGAAATTATGAGATCATCCCACTGATACTTGACTTTAGTGTGCAAATCTGTTTCTCATACTGACAGAATTGGGGTTTAAAGAACCCAAACCCAACATGATGTTTGTGGCATGAGATGAGATCCTGCTGCTGTTTTTGGCTTAAAAGCATTTTAGTCACTCCCAGCACTCTTTCAGTTGTGTGGTTGCAGTTCCTTCGTACTCGTACACTTTGGGTCGTGATTTTGTTTACCTGAGTTCTGTTGTCTCTTGCTTGCATGTCTGAGACGGTCACCAAGCTTTGCCTGTCACCGCTTCAGGCACAGTGTCTCCGTGTCTTTTCTTAGCAGCTGCATCTTTTTTTACTGTCCCTTTAGTGTTCCCTGTGCTAGCAGAACAATGCTGCGTGGCAGGCTGGGCTCCCTTGGCGGTTATCAGTACTGTCTGGTGTATTACAAGCCTGGCAGCTGTCACTTCCCATTATTTATACGTGATATATATTTCACTTTACCCCACAGCTCCCCCACTTGACCTGTTCCCAGCTCTATTAGCTGTTGTTTGAAGCATGTGTTGTATGTATGGGCTTACCAGACACAACAGGAAATGTGACCCAAACCAACTTGTGCAACCGTCCTAGCCGCTGTATTAGGAGCATGGAGCAGAGATTTTCTGCTTCTTATGGTTCCACTACCTTAATATTTCATCCCAAGCCCACAAAGCAAACTGGCAACAAAGCTGGTTTTACATTACTGTGGCAATCCTGTATGAGCTGGAACTGCAGAACATTGTGAGTGATAACAGTACACACAGTGACCTACTGCTTTTTTCAGTAGGGTCATTTGGAAAATGCTAGCTCGATGTGGAGATCAAGCGATTCTAGCTCACAGTGCTGTTTGTGTTCACACTGCTTTGGATCTTTATGAGCACCATATAGATCATGTGCTTGTTACTAACTACACACTTAGTAGAACAGCTTACATCCCTGTGTATGTTACATGTGTTCACTCAGCATCCACACTTTGACGAGGGACTATATTAACGTAGAGCGTGGCATCTCAGCACTTCTCGTGCTAGTTGCTGATGGCACAGAACAGTCACAGTTCTTTCATGTTTTTCTCTGCTGATTTTCACTCTGGTCATACTGTAGAATCTAAATAAACTTCTACATATCTTTGGAAACCTCTACATACACTAGAGTGTGCTAGCTTTTTTGGATGCAGTGAGTCACAGATGTACACAGATGCACCAGCAGCCTCTCAGAATAGCTGTGTGCTGACAGAAGACCGTGTAGCTGGATGTAGGAGTCTGCACCTTTGAAAGATTGCAGGTCCTTGGGACCAGAGCTGTAGTTTGGAGGAGCTCTGTTTGCTGTGTTTAATGACAGCCTCAAGCACACAGCTGATTGGCTTACAGTCCTTGTCCTCTGCACTGTTGATGTTAAGCGTTCTGCAGCAGCGTGAGGTAGCCTGGTCTAATTGTAAGGTGTCCCGTGTCAGGCTCCTGGTTCCTTCTCCTCTCTAACGCTGCCGCCACCACAGATTTGCTATTTGGATTCTTATCAATTGGAAGAGATTGGATGGATGGATGGATGCATAATAATGGCTGATTTCATGTTTCACTGAATTCCTTCTCGTCAAGTGAGAAACAAGACGACTCAGAGAAAATGTGCTCAGTCAACAAAAAGTTGATTGTTGTTCTCAGCACATAAGAATGATGTCCAACTGAGTAATTCCTGCCTCCTGACAACGATTTGAACTTTATTATTGAAAGTTCTACAAAAGGCTAATAACTGGACACTGAGCAGATCAACATGATTAAAGCAGGACTGGTTCTGACTGGTGTTAAACAGAGGAAGACAGGGTTTTGGTTATTGAGAAAGCTGCTCCTAGGAACGTTGTGTGCTTGTTCAAGGAGGGTCCCTCCAGCCTGACATGTGTAAAAACATCTGGTATAGGGGCTGTTTTAAGGAGCAAGAGGCACATTTCCTCTTAGCTGCTGTTTTAGAGCTCGTTTGAGTTTTCCTAGAAAATCGTCCTGTGTCTGCATTCCTTTTGCACAGCTTTGCTTTCCAGACATTTAACTGGGTAGAAGATCAGAGCAAATCACTGTGGCTGCTCATTGGAGCACACAAACATATGCCCAGTCATCTGCTTAGAACATGTACATGTGTCTGTTTAATCACCACGTAAGCATGAGCGCACACAGTCACATGATGTTCAGTACACATGTTGCATAAGAAGCTGACTGAAGGTCTCAAGCCACAAAATACAAGCCTGTGAAACTGTGGGTACTGTGTGTCAGACTGTCTTAGCCCTTAATAAAAGTGTATTATTGGCGTTTTTGTTGCACATGCACTGACCTGTTGCAGTCAAGTGTATATTGATGTATGAGTGAACTGGCATATCTGCGTAATGACGCGATGTTTCTCTTCCTGCGAAATGATAAACATCCTGTCCTGTGTATCTGAGACTGAGCAGCTGTGATGGTCAACAAGTGATCCTGAGTTATTGTTCTAAACACATCATTAGTTGTTTTTTTGTTTTGCTCCCTGCTGTCACTTACACAAGCCATCTGTCGCGTTGTTCTCCCGTTGGTCAAACGTAGGCTTTTCTCGGAGCTGAGTTCCCTTGAATTATTCCAGTCTTTGTGAAGAACCTGTCTCCTGACCTCCCGCTTCACCGTGCACCCCTGCACTCTTCGGTTTGACCTTTCCCCATCCCCCATATAGTTACATAACCGTGCACTCCTGGAGTTGGCATGATGTAATAGTGGAACAGCTAACCAGGCAGTATCTTGTTTTGGCTCACATTGACTCATTGCAGTCCAAAGTATTTTTGCATTCATGTGAATGTGCTCAGCGCCCATGTATTGTGTCGTCAGTTATCATGCGAAGCAGCCAGCCAGCTGAGTTGCTTGTGAAACGGCTTCTAAGTGCTGTGTGTGTGTGACATGGCTGTGATGTGAGAGGAGGAGAGAGTCTATTTATGTCATAGTTGTTTTGGAAATTTTGTGCTGGAAGGCGATGTTTTTGGAGCCCAGCCCAATCCACCCATCAAAATCCAAAGTTCACCCGTGTTTACATCAGAAGCAGCCAGTGTGTGTGAACGGTACATTCTAGAAATCATTTATAAATGGTCAGAGATTGTCACTTTTATAACTGTGAGCTGCTACTTCCTCTAAGCTCTCACAGACAGAGGCTGCCCTATGTGCAGTCGTCACCACCTGCCTCTTGAAATTCATGTTGTTTCTTACCAATGGGCAACGCGCCGAAACCGAAGCAACTGCTGCAGCCAGAGATGGTAACGTGTGAAGGGCCGAACCGTCATGGATAAAACGGATCAATCCCCAGGCAACAGCTTCACTCCCTGCTGTTTGCTAACCTCTGCTTTCTGTGGATGCTCAAACTTGTTTGTGTAAGAGTGTTATTTAGTCATGTCTGCTTCATAACTAACCTCAGCGTCTCTGAGGTTAGTTATGGAGTGGGCTTTGTGATGTGACTCTTCTTTCACTTCCCCCTCTTCAAGATTACGACCACATAATGTAATCCCTCCTATTTGACACACCAAGAATGGATTCGGCTGTCCCATCTCCCTCCAACATCTGCCCCAGCTGGTGAAATCATTGGTATGGAGTTGGAAAGGATTACTTAAGAGCTACCTAGAAGACACAAAACACCAAAGCCATTTATGTCGGGGTCACACACATCAGCTGACTTACATGGTGTCACCGTGCTACAGCGAGTAGTCGTGTTTGTTGTGTGGCTCGATAAGCTGAGTGAATCTCATGAAATGCTAGAGAAGAGTTTGTGCGTGTGGTGCACTAAAGTTATGTTGTGACTGAAATTGAGCCTCAGGGCCTGATCTGTGTTTAGATGAATTTGATACATTGGCGCTCACAATTTTATGGCTCTAAAGAACAGAACATATAAGACGCCACAACGTTGAGTTAAAATGTTGTTACTTACGAAGGACAAACAGAAACAAAAAAGATGGCTGCCCATATGGCTAAACAAACAAAAGAGGAGGAAAACCCAGAGTCAACCACACAGTGGGCCGTTGGACTGAGGCTGCTCCTCTAAACTAGTTTAGATAAACCAAACTGAAAACAGGAGTGCTGGTAACCGTCAACTCATCCTGTAGTTAAACTAAGCTAACAGCAACAGAAAGATAAAGCCGCTGCTGATGGAGGTCAGTGGGAACGACCACCGTGCTGTCTTATGTGGTTAGGCTTCACCAACCAATCAGCACTAATAAGTCAGTGAGAGCGCAGGTTAATAAGAGCAATGCACTGCGGTCACATGATCAAAGGATGAAACAGTGCAGAGACTTTTACAGATGATTTTAATCACTGGAAGCTACTAAACAGAAGCGCCATCATGCAAATATAATCATTTGACCTGTTCATCTCAGTTATGTCCACTAATTGGTTTCCATAGTCACCCCTTTACTTTCATCTGCCGCTCGTGCGTGACGTCAGCAGCTTGGCAACGGGTCAAAATTTCCCTCAGAAGTTGGCAACAACGTTTTCTCAGTTTCCAAGTCGAGTGGGCATTCTGGTGAACGTTGCCATTCAGAACGATGTTGCAGATTATTCTAACATCACGTACATGCATAGTAAGATGGAAGTAATAAGAATGCAGGTTCAGAAAAAGCCAGGTCTGTTATAAATGGCATCTGCAAGTAGTTTGTGTACGTTGTGTTTTCTCCAGTGGCTGTTTTGTCGTGTGTGTTTGGAGCTGACAGCTGCTGCAGGATAAATGGCTGCTGTAACAGATTCTGTGTCTCCTCTTTTCCAGGAAACGCCCAACTTTGTTTTCCTGGTCATGGAGGTAAGTATAGAAACATGACACTGTAGATAGTTGGAACGTATGTGTTTTCTAAACACAGTAATGATTTATGGCCAGATGTCAGCATGTGCTCTTTCCCTCTGTGCTGGCGTAGGCTTCACTAATGTTCTGTTGTTGCTGCCTTTTTTTCTCTTAACCTCCTGATGACCTCACTCTGTACAGGGTCTCCAACTTTCTGCACTTGTGTTGCAACACTCGGCTGGCTGCAGGATAGAAAACAAACCATCTCAGGGTTCTCGCTGACAACAAGCCTCTTTTCTAAGAATCAGATGTGCCTTGGCTTAAAATCTTGTTTAGGAGTTTTTAGGACATTACATTGTTAGAAACGTGACTTTGTTTGTCCTACAGCGAGGTTACATTACTCTGAGGATGTTGACATAACAGTTTTGTCGTCCATTTTCTTCCGCTTATCCGGGGCCGGGTCGCGGGGGCAGCAGCCCAAGCAGAGAAGCCCAGACCTTCCTCTCCCCAGCCACCTCCTCCAGCTTGTCTGGGGGTTTGTCATCATATGTATGAAAATTTTCAGAGCTGGCACTAGCTGAAGATTGGTGGATCTTTGCTAATTAATTCTTATGGATATATTTCCAACTTCCATCCTTAAGAAGGAATAAGCACCACCGGATCATCAGGCCCTCGCTGGAATGTTAAGTATGAACTTGTTCTGGCCAAATTGGAGCTGTGCCCTCGTGTTTTGTTTGGGTGGAGAAACCTCGTCTTGTTCTGGTATTGGAAACATTAACCATAGGCCCCAAGCAAATGTGCCAGATGCAGTCCCAATGAAGAGAGCATTGTATTCACTGAACCCCGAGTCTGGAGGGGATAATATAAACAGTGAAGCTGTTAGAACACTGAATATTTCTTTGTTCATTCAGCAGCAGACATATCTTTGAAAACTGCTCTGGTATATTTATATTAGTGTTTTTTGTTTGTCTTTTAAAAGACCTGCCTACACAGATGAAACAAATAAAAGCATTTGTTTAAGCGATACAGGCGACATGTCTGATGCTCATCAAATGAACAAATAAAGTTCTACAGTTTGAATGTCAACTGACCAAAATCCACCAGTGCAAGTCTCTCTATAGAGTTGGTTTGTGATATGTTTACCTTCATTAGCACATGGTGCTTGTTGTTGTTGCACTAAAGCGTTTGAGTGCATATTTTAGATGTTTTTAGACCCAGGCTTCAGTTGTTAGGTTGGCCAGTGTATGGAATTGTTACGTTACATTACTTACATCGTATACTTTGTTGGGATTAAAGTAAAAGGAGATAAGAACTACTAAATAAGTTTAAAAACCATACTAGCCTTATGTTGTTCAGCTGATATCTAGTCACAGATAGTCATGGTTAACCAAGTTACCCATCTCTCTCTTCCAGTAGTAATGGCCGATGACTTTTCTGGTTGAAATCCAGCTTTCCATTCAGAAAACAAACAGCCTCTGGAAGCGCAGGATCTTCCCACAGTCGAGTTTACACTTATGATGATTTGAGAGTCAAGTCAACTAAACCCCTGTGGGGTATTTCAGGACAATGTTAGTCTGTGAAGCTCCACTGAACATGATGTAAAGTCAGCCCCTGTTTATCCTCTGCTGGAGGCAAGCCAATTGCTTTAAAATGCGTTATGGGTTGGCTTCCACTGTTACAGCATCAAGATGCAGCTTTTCGAAGGATTGTGTGATCAGAGCAGGGAAGCTTTTTGATCACCAACCGTCTGTACCTGGAGCTCACAGATGAAATGGAAGCAGATCCTAGATCAGTTTTTTTCTCAGCTTTTCTCATAACAGAGTATTATAGCCCTTTCCTTTAACTCACTGCTGCAGTCTCATCTGCCCCTTCTTCTTTTCACTCATGAGAAATCATTTCTCTCAAGTGGAGTTGTCAGCACTGGTAACGTTTAAGACATTTAGCAGGTTAACTAATAAACCTGCAGTAATCTGGACCAGGATTAAAATAAAAGCATGCCGAGGCACATGTATATGCATAAGGAGCCAATCAACTTGTTGAAACTGAATGTAATTGTTGCTGATGGTGTTTGTCTGTCTTTGCACACACAGTACTGTAACGGAGGTGATCTTGCAGACTACCTGCAAGGTAAGCATCTGTCTGCCCCACACACCTATTATTGTTCATCAAAACAAAGTAGCTAATGTAACTGTTGCTATTATGATTATGTGTGCATGCAGTGGTGTATCATATCAGCATGTCTGCTCGTAACGCAAAGAAAAATCCAAGGATGAATAAAGGAAGTGTGAAGTTTACCAGGTCAGTTGTGAAGTTGAGGGTGGGGGATTGTCATGAGAGCAGGATGTGCCACCCTGACAAGAATCTGAAGCTGCACATGAGAAAAACCAGATAGTCAAGTTTCATGTTTGTGTTTGCATTTTGGATGACGCAGGTTACACACTTTAAGCTAACAGCCTTGGATCTGTGACCACAACCAAAAACTTGGGCTCTGTATGAAATATTAATGAAAGCAAAATCAGATTGTTTTCAAACCCATGTTGAAAATAAACAATGTTAAAGCGAGCAGTGTTGTTGCTATGATAGTCAAATAAGCAATTAATCAAAATAATTCTGTTTCAACTTTTGTTTTTTACTGTTGAATATTTACAGTTAATTTTACTCGTGTAGCAAAACATTGATTTAAGAATTACATGGAAATATTGTAAAAATGTCACAAGGTTTAAATGCATATACTGAAGTCATCTTCAGAATTGATCTCAAAGGTTTGGGCTTAAAAAAAATCACATCTGCAATGACATCAAGGCTGTTGTTTGAGACCACTGTGTACACCGGGGAGGGTGGACCTCCAGGCCTCGAGGGCCGGTGTCCTGCAGGTTTTAGATGTCCTTGATCCAACGCAGCTGATTTAAATGGCTAAACGACCTCCTCAGCATGTCTTGAAGTTCTCCTGAGGCCTGGTAATGAACTAATCATTTGATTCAGGTGTGTTGTTGACCCAGGGTGAGATCTAAAGCCTGCAGGACACCGGCCCTCGAGGCCTGGAGTTGCCACCCCTGACTTAGGATAAAGTGTTGTTGGCTTACTGAACAACTTTGCTGAAACACTCAGCCCGGACACCCGGACAGGACAGGTTCATTTAAACAAGCAAACTGTAACCTCGGCTTATTTGATGTAGGTGTTGGTGTCCAACACACTGTTTCTGTGAATAGTTTCACAGGGTTAAAACCAGGTCAGCTTCTAGAATCAAATCCTCCGAGTCGACGGCACCTTGGTTAGATAAGAACATGTGTTTACACCTCTGTTCCATAAAAACACTGATTGTGCTGCTGGAACTGTGTTCTTATCACTGTACCTTTGCATGACGTGCCTGCCTGCGTGGTGCTTTTTGCAGCATGGGTCACGGTCAGACCCTTCTGTGGATCCGTGATCCAGGAGCCTTGCTTGAGTAACACTAGTGGTTGTGAAATTGAAACCTTTGTGGGCAGAGCGCTACGTTACACTGGGCACCTTATGTGATTGTGTTCTTATTATTGGAGTGCTGCTGTGAACACTGCGTAGGTAACAGCCATTTAAATTGCATAATCTCTAGTAAATTATTCTACAGTTTACACAACTTTTCATGTTAGAAGTCGATCCGCTGTGCTGGGCAGAGAGCAGATTATCTATGCCCACAGTGGATTGATAGAGGGGGGGGTGAATCCTCTTTGTCACACAATGAGTAGGACCTTTACTGCCTCAGTTTATTTTAGGATTATTTATGTAATGTGCTAATAATCAAAAAGAGTTTTTATGACTTTGTCTTAACAGTAATGAACATTTTTCATTAGCAGGAACATGAGCCAAACATGGCACTCAAAGAATTTTGAATTGAAAACAAAGCGAGAATTTGACATAGATGCAGCTTAATGAACATTTTTGCATGGTTGCTACATAAATGCTCCTTGAGGAAAAACATTGACTACTGTGGTCTTTTTTGTTTAAGCTAAGGGGACGCTGAGAGAGGATACACTGAGGGTCTTTCTACAGCAGATTGCTGCTGCCATGCGCATCCTCAACAGCAAAGGCATTATTCACCGTGATCTGAAACCACAGAACATCCTGCTGTCATACGTGGGTCGCAAGAAGTCCAACATCAGTGGCATCCGCATCAAAATTGGTAATGGAAGAAGAATGTCAGTTACTATCAGTTATTAAGTTACGTGCAGCGTAGTTTTCTCATAACTACATTTTGGAAGCGTGTACAGACCTATCATTGTTTCGCTTCGTGTCATTTACAGTGGCCAGAGGTTAAGTTTAAATCAATATGTTATAAATTCAGAAAGTTTTTATAAAAGTAATGCAGCCATGATGATGATGATGAGGAGCAGTGTTGTGTTGTTATACACCACAGTACGAGCTCTGTTTGGAGTGCAGGGCGTCTCCATTCATTCTTCAGTTCCAACAATAGTGGTTTGTGTTACTGGTGATAGTAACTGCTTCATGTCTCCGTTCTACAGCTGACTTTGGCTTTGCACGGTACCTCCAGAGCAACATGATGGCAGCTACACTGTGTGGGTCCCCCATGTACATGGTCAGTGTGTTTTATTCTCTATATTTTCTGTGTGTCAGCTTTAAAAAAGATGCGTCTGCTCGGTTTGTTACATATAACTCTGTGTTGTGGTTCTTGGCTT
This sequence comes from Pundamilia nyererei, assembly GCF_000239375.1. NCBI lineage: Eukaryota > Metazoa > Chordata > Actinopteri > Cichliformes > Cichlidae > Pundamilia > Pundamilia nyererei. Next base: position 340,705 of record NW_005187748.1, on the reverse strand, counting down.
GTGACCTGTTCTCTCTCAGGCCCCAGAAGTCATCATGTCCCAGAACTATGACGCCAAGGCTGACCTGTGGAGCATAGGGACGGTTATCTACCAGTGTCTGGTTGGAAAGCCACCATTCCAGGTTAACAGTGTGCACAACAAACCAATAACACGTGGACCTGTCGGTGTTTGCGACTGTGCGTCTTATTTCTCAACTTATATTTTCAGGCCAACAGTCCCCAAGACCTACGGATGTTTTATGAGAAGAACAAGAATCTGCAACCCATGTAAGTCACCTTCACACCGTAGCCTCAGACACGAGATGCATAATAAATATGTGCAGTCAGTCTGTTTCTTTCAAATAGATCAATAGATTTAACAGGATACAAGTGACACATAATACCTGAAGATTATGTTTTGAAGTTGGTGGCTTATACCTGTCTAGTTGAAAATGGGACTATACAGTATAGTTTTTAGGAACAGAAACTGTAGGTATGGTGTTATTTGCTGTTGCTGTGGATTGTGGTGAACATGTGATTTAAGAAAAGGGAAGACCATATAAGACCAACATAAGAGAGGAGGACACAGGTGAACAACATGAAGAAAAGGAAGCGAGTGAAGGCAGAGGAAAGGATTAAAGGATGCTGCACAGAGCTGAGGAAGAAGCTGAGACTGGCTTTGAGTGGTAGGAAAGAATTCAAGTCGGCTTTGAAGGCACAGCTTTGGTGCCGAGGCGTCTGTTGTTTCATCCAGGACATGGTTTGGGGCATGAAGGTGGTGTTCTGTCAGGTGTTACACCCCCAATTCTGACATATTTGAACTACTTGTATGCTTTGAATAGCAGCATAGGCTGAAAAGAACTAATTCAGTTTTAAATTAAGGTGTATATTCAATTTAGTTTCAGTTATATAACACTAAATCACACCCACGGGTGCCTCGACGTGCTTTATATTGTAAGGTATAGACCCTACAATAATACAGAGGAAACCCCAACAATCATATGAGCAAGCACTTTGGTGACAGTGGGAGGGAAAAACTCCCTTTTAAAAGGAAAGACACCTGTGTCAGCACCAGGCTCAGGGAGGGTCTGTCTGAGAGGAGGAAGAGGGCAAAAACACAAGCTGTGGGAGAGAGCCAGAGATCCATAGCGAATGATGGAGCCGTGGAGGAGTAGAAGTTGTGAGTTCTGTTACTTAGTGCTACCTGCAGGTCAGTTTTCAAATGGTCTGTCAAGCTGTATCCAAACTGGCAGACTAACAGTACTGACTATGTAATACGTACGTGATTAACAGTAACAATCCTATAAGCTACAGTGCACCCATTGCATTGTCTGACGTGCCTCAGAATGCACTGCACAGCTGATATGCACCCCGAGAGAAACAAAGTGTTGATGTTTCCATACTCTTACTACCCAGCATCCCGAGGGAGACGTCCCCACAGCTGAGCGATCTTTTGCTTGGGCTGCTGCAGAGGAATCAGAAGGACAGAATGGACTTTGGTACGTACTGACATCAGTCTTTCAGTAGTGGTGCTTTCCATACTTTTCCTCTAATTTCAGTATAAAGTGTGTTAAACTGTGTAGGGTTTAAATAAGGATACTGTGCACAGTGAGACACTTTATTCCACTGTTTACCAGGGCTACAAAGTCAGTTGAATTTCAATACAAATCACGATTTTTGGTTTCCTACGATTAAATGAACAGGATAAACCAAGATTGAAAATGTTCCACTAATACAAGGCAAAACTTAAGAAATGATTTCAACACCTGACAGCCAATCACAGCTTTTCCTTGGACCACTGGCTGGACAGCTGCACGACTGTCCACAGATTCAAAGTTAGAAAGATGGAGAATCTAGATAAATGAATAAAACATATTGACGAGTAACGACTGGGAAAAAACGAACAGCCTAATTGGGATTTCAGTGTTTGTAAAAATGAAAACTTGACTCTGAGCTTTGACAGCAACTTTAAGAATGAAAATGAATCTGTGTGAGTCGGCTGGTTCTGATGCAGCAGGAGGGGAAGAGTAAGAAAAACTCTGAACAGGGTTAGATGGGGTATATTGTGCTGTTTCTCACTTACCTATCCATCTCTCTCTCAGACACATTTTTCAGCCACCCTTTCTTGGAGTCGTCATCCACCATTAAAAAATGTAAGCACAAAGGTCAGAGTCTACAGCACATCCACGCCTCATCAACTTGAAACCATGATTAATGGTGAGTTTCCCCCCTCAGCGTGTCCAGTTCCTGTGCCCATCACCTCCAATCCTGTGACAGACAGCTCCTGTGGCAGCTCCCCATGTATCCGCTACAGCTCTCCTCCTGTGAGTTTGATCACATGTATCACATGGATTTGTCTGGGAAATGCACAGATCCTGTGTAAAAACACTTCAGCCTTATTTTAGGTCCTCGTGTGTGCTGCCTTTGAATACTGCTAGTGTGAGTGCTGCTGCGGTTACATCTTCCGCTAGTTATAGCCATCTCTTCATGTCACTGCAGCAGGAGGAAAGGAGAGATTTCTCAGCAGTGTTCTCTGTAGCAATGTAACGAGATTAGTTTGACAGTCAGCGCTGCCCTGCTTGGAAGACTTAATGGGATCAGTCAGGAGCCTCACTACAATTTATACTTCCTCCCCCTCCTCTCCCATACTCTCTCTGCATGTGAACAGTCTCTGCCAGACATGCAGACTCTAGCAGAGGATGGTCTGTCATCCCCTCCACTCGGTCCGCCCAACTTCCTGCAGCTGTCCAAAGAGTCTGCAGGAAGCACCAGCAGTAAGAACTCTTCTTGTGACACGGACGACTTTGTCCTGGTGCCCCACATCTCTGCTGACAGCTGTAAGTGCCAACACCTGTCTATATTTACACCTAACTTGCATCTTAATGTCTTCATTATATTAGCCGTCATGTCTTCTTTTCAACCGCTGGTACTGAGGTAGAACTAAAGACCTGCTTAAATTAATGACTCACATTTTATGATGCATTATCTAAAATGACTTTTAATGGTGATTGGAACATAAAAACATCATGTACCCAATGTTTAATAAAATAATAAATAATAAAATAATAATAAACTGCCTAAAAATGGCCCCCAAAATAATGTAAGCTTTAGCTTTTTCCAGGAAAGTTATATTTGTGCTTGATTTTTACTTTACTTTGCTGCTCCCATAAAGTTCAGTACTTTCAGTGCTATGTCTCTTTTATACTATCTGTGTGTCTACCCAGGACCTAACCTAGCAGTGCACCAGAGTCCATCACTGTAAACTTTGCCATAGTACTGCAAACTGCCTATTTCAGCCTGAGCTACATTATCATTTAATTCGGCGATAAATGATAATTTAACATCAAAGACATAACTTCAGCACCATTCCATTATCTGTCATTTTAAAGGAATCTATACATATATCCATGGATCTGTGTGCAGACCATGTGGTGACTTCATGGTATCAGCTGGAGGGACTGCCAGGCTGTAACACATGCAAACTGAACTCAGTCTTTATTTACTGTGTATCAGAAGTATGTACTCATTAATTGAAGGTGCCTGACATAGACCACTTGTTATATTGTAGACAGAAGTGGTTCTCCCATTAGTTAATGGTAGAGTATAAAATGCTCCAAGACTCCAGCAACTACACCAGTGTGAGTAATGTGCTTCATGTGTGATCAGCTGTAGCACCAGCATGTCGCACCATGTAGTCTACAGTGCAACTCTGGTGTAAACCAAACTCCAGCACACCTGATATTTCCTTAAGATTGTTTTGTTTTGGGTTTTTTTTTTCTTGTTAATAGAAAAAAGAAACTATTCCTAAGACGACTCGTAAATCTACAACATTTTACATTTCAGACAGCAATAGTGTGAGTTAGAACTGTCCAAAGAATAATGTGTTAAATGTTCCGTTTACTCAAACCCTCGAGTCGTTTAAAAACCCCATTAGGATGTAACGGTCAGTAATTTATCAGAGCTCACTGGACTTTTATTAGACTGGTTCTGTTTGGTTAAAAATGTCTCAACTCTTCATCAGAAAACCGAGAGACTGCTCACCTCTGTTTGTAACTGCTGTACAACAACATTGTGTGTTTAGTCTAAGGAGCTTGGAAACAAAAGCGTCTGGACTTCTTAAAGTTGCTTGAAGGCGTTTCACCTCTCATCCTTCTTTAACTGAAGAAGCTTCTCCTAGACTACGATGACCTGGATGACTGAGAACCTTCAGACATTGTGTGTGTGTGTGTGTTAATGATTGTTTTCTTTCCTTTTTTCCTCATCCTCAGATGACCAACCAATGGGACCGGGTCGTCGGGCATCCAGCGAGTTTCTCATGTGTGGAGGGTGAGTACGAGGCTGTGCAACACATTCTGCTTAAGTTAGGTTGAATTTTCTGACCTTACCAAAATAATCATCAGCCGAAAAAGAAAATGCAGTTCTAAAGAGAGAACTGAAAGTTTACCATAAATGACTTCTGCTTCTGTCAGCAAGTTTGGCACTTGTCATGTGTTGCTGTATGCACATAGCCCGAAGAGCAGAACTAGCAAAGTGTGTCTGCAGAGAGAGACTTGGACCAAACAGTGGATCAATTTGAAGTACTGCAGAGAGTAATGAGCCACCAAAGAGCAGCCACAGCAGACTCACACTCAGCTTTGACTTTCACCATTTAGATGACAGGTGGTTTGCTGCTACCAGAATTCTGTGCCCTATAATGTTAAACCCCTGTTGACTGCAGGTGGCATGTAAAAGATGAGCTGGGTTAGAGTTGGCCACATTGAGGTGAATGGAGGTTTTCCAGACATAGCTGTGGTAGGGCTGACACGCCACATCTGTTTTTTCAGTAATTATTTGTTTTGTTTAACAACAGTTAAGTGTGATTCATAAAAAAGGCTGTTACCTCACTGGATGTTGGAGATGCTTTGAATGCAGCCCAGCGTCACTAAGCCACCAGGCACCGTTTGTGGGCTGTGAATTGGATATTTTCAGGACAATAGGAGTGTGTCACGATGAGTCAGACTGTTTCACACAAAGACATGTTTGAATGCTCATATTATCCATTTTAATATGATCTATTTTTGTGTCAGCAGGGCTTACTTTGTTTCTTTGTATCACTATTTCTGTGAGCACTTGACAAACAGCCTGCTTCCAGCTTTATCCTGGGTAACCCCTAAATGGTGCCGATTTATTTATCTTGACTGAACGCTCCTGCCCACTACCAGCTCTTCGTGATTAATCGGTTACAAAGAAGGTACCGAGCCAGACAACATGGTGGTGCTGTGCTAAAAACAGCACCAGACCCACAGAGAGGACTGTGTGTATTCAAATAAGAGTCCCCAAACCTCTCTTGCATTTTTTTTAACACACGCAAACACAGTTTATGGAATAAATATTGGTCTTATTATAGTAAGTACTGTACACAAACACACTCTCACACTGCTGTTGACACGGCTTTCATCTCCTTTTGGCCTTCCATATGCTTCCTAAGTTTATTCCCTTTGATCAGCTGGTGTTTTTCTTACTGCAGTAATGTGATAGTCCATATTGAAATACATTCAGACTTCCTTGTCCTACCTGTGATACCTGTGATGTTGTATTAAATTGCACACAACCCCACACTGATTCATTCATTCAGTTTAGTTTGATTAAGTTCCTTATTAATTTAATTGCATTTATATAGCGTCAAATCACAACAACAGGTGCCTCAAGGCATTATTGGGATTAGGGTTCAGGGTCAGCTGATCCAGTCTTAACTATATGCTGTATCCAAAAGGGAAGTTTGAAGCCTGATCTTAAAAGCAGAGACGGTGTCTGTCTACCAAATCCAAACTGTGAGCTGGTTTCACAGAAGATGGGCCTGAAAGCTAAAGGCTCTGCCTCCCATTCTACTTTAAAATACTCTTAAATTGATCTTGAATTTGATTCTGCGTTTAACAGGGAGGCAGAGAAGTATGGGGGATATGCTCTGTCTTTCTAGTCCCTGTCCAGTTCTGTCCTGTACTCTCAAGGAGATTTTAGGACAGCCTGATAAATAATGACTGACTTGTCCAGCCTAGAACTAATAAATACTAGTTTTTGATGTGTAAATAATCATTCTGTACATTCGATAATCTTTAATCCTACAACTGTTTACAACTTGCATAGTTCCCATTTCTGTATAGCTGTATATCTCAGATTCTGTAAAGTTATTTATTTCATATTCTGTATAGTTTTTCATATTTATATCCTGTTCATATCCTGTACATAGCTTGTACTCACTACAGCCTGTACATACTTATAGTTATAGAATAACAACATACTTCATACCGTGTATATTATAACATACCATAATAGACCCATTTCTGTAATATACTCACATATCTATATTATTGCTAATATTTATTGTAATATATCTATATCACTAAAGCACTTCTGGATGGATGCAAACTGCATTTCGTTGCCCTGTACCTGTGCATGTGCAATGACAATAAAGTTGAATTCTATTCTATTCTATTCTATTGATGATACTGCCCAAGCAAAGCATGTGTAGCATGGATCACGACTCCCATTTACATGAACAAATTGGAGTCTATTAGATAGAATTCAAACCATTGGAGTGCAGTACCTATAAGTACCTATAAATCTCTGTGGCGTGCTCCAATCTCTGTAATCAAAATTTATGGTCCCCAAATCAAAAGCTGCACTGAGGGCTAGCAGGACGAGCACAGACATGAGTGCGCAGTCAGAGGCCAGATCATTTGTAACCTTCACGCTGTTTCTGTGCTGAAAACTGACTGAAACTCTTCAAATAAACCATGTTTGTAACAGATGTTCTAACAAATCATCAGTTAGCTGTTTGCAACTAGTCATCAAGAATGTTTGGTGAACTCAATCTTATAGAAAGCTGAGTTCAGCTTCACTGCCCATGTTAGACCTGATTACTGCGGCAGGCATGCAGCGTACCCCTAACGCTGTCTGGGAAAACACCCCAGGCGAGCAGCACTTGTTTGTCTTCTGAGCGATGCTGACACGAATGCTTTTCCGAGCCTCTTACGCACAGTTTCTACATTCTGCAGGTGTGCACATCTCTGCCGGTGGTTTTGTGACTGCATGGACTCATTCACACAGACTTTGCGATGCAATGCAGCCATCAGGCAGGCTTGAACGTTTAACATGAACAGCTACTGCAGCCGTGGCATCTCAGGTTGTCTGTAATCACCATTTGACCCTACAGACAGCTGAGCACCAGTATGTGTGTATGCCCCTCCCCCTGCATGCAGAGTGGTGCAAGCAGCAGCCACCCTGGGGAGAAACCCTGGTAAATGGAGCACACATTTTAGCCTAACACTGTTAATGCAGACAACTTCAAACTCAGCAGGATAGATAGATGGTAAAACCCGTAAGTATTTTGATTGAATACAGACCCAAAAGTCAAGCTAAAGGTTAATATGAGAGTTAAATACTACCTTGTGTAGTATTTTGCATACATTTGCTTGCTCTCTGTGACAACTTTCTCGTGCCCCTGTCCTTCCCCCAATGCTTTGCACTTCGTCTCCCTACTTTCCTGTTTTTCATGTGTAACCAGCTCCAAGCCAACGGTCCTCACTACTCTCTGTTCCCGTTTTGCTCACACTTGCTCCATTTCAGCTTCCTATGTGTGTCTATTCTGTGCTGTGCCTCTAACACCCTCTGCTGCCAGCTTTACTCCCTCCCTCTACTGTTCTCATGGTTTTGTTTTTAACAATAAGTCTTCAGTGCTTACATAAATGAGTTAATCATTGACACACAGGAAGAACCACTTTTCATTTCATTGCAGTAGTTGTCCCTAGCAATTTGGAAACAGCAGGCACACTCTCCAAAACCAAAGCCTTGTTTATCCTGTTTTCTTTGTCCTGAATTGGAGTCCAGAGAAAGGATGAAAGGTGGCACAGGAAGGGAGTGTGGACCCTGGGGGTAGCGAGAGGAGCGTGTAGAGATATTGTTGCTGTAAAAAAACAGACAAAGCAAGTGATGGTGATGAATGAGGACACTTTTTAGATGCTGACATGGTTTAAAAACCAGGTCGTCGGAGACGCAGCTGAGTGTGAAGATACAGCCTCGCTCTCTTTCTACTCTTGGCTCTTTTTGAAGAGCAGCTGTTCACTGACCAAATGTTCTTTCTCCTTTTTAAAGCCAATAACAGCAGCACGCAACACCTTTCTCCATATTAACAATGGCCGGGCTCAGTAAAGCTTTTAGCAGCTTAGAGAAAATGGATCGCTTCAACAAGGCTCATTACCTCACGTGCTAGTGGTGCAGCACGTGCTAGTGTTTATTTCTCAGAACTGCAGATATGCCACAAAGCAGCTGCTCTCTGGTTCTTTGTCTGGACTAGTCCAGCCTCACGTGTCCTCCTCCCTCCCTCCCTTATGGACCCTCCCAGGCTTTCATTATTACATAACGGGTTTCTAACTCGTGTCACCTTTAAAAAACATTAAGAACATATAGGATGTTTTTTTTAAAGGCCCTGTTTAGGTGTCATTACATTACGCTCAGAACATTTTGTCTCCTCTGGAATGATAAAAGAATGTAAATGCACTTCCCCTCCCGTGTCTGTACAGCAGAGGACCGCCCTCATGCGTGCTATTGGCTGCCCCTACATGTAGTCCTGCCCCAAGCAGAGTGAAGTCTGAAGCTGATTGGTCTTGCCTGTGTTTACATGGAAGCCTCTGTCCCTGAGAGGCTGGGCTAAAACTGAACTTCCCCAACCTGCCTCCATCTGAGCGTAAACAAAGACCTCAGGGCTGTGGAAGTTCACAAGCTGTAACTTTTGGACTTACCATGACAATTGAAACTCCAGACAACTTCACGCAAACAAGCAAGCAGCAGCGACTTCAAACACATTGGCTAACGACGCTCCTTTCTCACTTCGTCCCCTCCAGGCAGCCACAGCCCACCCCAGGACAGACGCCTATGGTGTCCCCGCGGGCTGAGACCACCCCCATTCCAGTTCCTACGCAGGTTCGCAACTACCAGCGCATCAAGCAGAATCTGTCCAGCAGCCCGAACACCACACTCTACAGCTCCCCCAGGTAAGGACTCTGCTGGGATTGCTCAGTCAACTTATCGAGTGGCAATGATGAACTGCAGAGGAATGCTTAACTCACCACAACTATTTCATCAGCCATAAGGTTTCACTGAAATTACATCAGTCAACTGCCTGCTTGAGTTTATGGCCTTACTGAGGGGTTTGTTGACAGTTTCACGTGAAGACAGAAGAGAAGGGATGGCACGTTGTTTCTCAGGGAAACTAGTTACATGATAGTGTAGTGGTTTACATATTCGCCTAACAAGGGAAAGGTCCTCGATCGGATCCTGGGAGGAGACACAGATCCCTCTGGGGTTATGTCAGGAAGGGCATCCCGCGTAAAAATCTGCCAAATCAAATATGTGGAGCTACTCACTGTGGCATTGCTAATGGCTCTGTTATTAGAAGTTTATTATGTTAGCTTCTCTGTAGAATTTCGTTCGTCTGGTGGTTTACTTACTTTGCCAGTGAAATTCCTCCCGTAATGCTGAACAAAGTGTCAGAGACAAATTCAAATCTTCAGTCACGGTTCTACTTTCAGCTCAGAGTCAGATGGTCAGTGTCATTGTTCTCACTGCAGGAGCAACATTAGTTACATTCCTCCTCATCTGTGGATTCATTGTCCTCTGTATTAGCAGCAGAACAGTGCCAGAAATGCTAATATTAGGTGGGGAGTGCAGAGGAGGCAGCTGATGAAAGGTTGATGCTTTTTCAGTTTTCTTAGCACAATTTACGTGAACAACGTATGCAGATGAATTTCAGGTGTTCGTTTATGTTTTAACCACAGGACAGTCAAACTGTAATGTTTCACTTTAACGTGCATGAGTAACACGTGTGATAAAGAATCACCACAAAGATTCTTTTAATACAAGGATGAGAAATCGTGTCAATTGTTTTTCCAAAAAAACGACTGTGCAAATTTAAAAGATGTTAATTTAATTTTAAAAAACATTATGTGTGTTATGTTTTGCAGTTTACCAGTTGCATTGCATGGAATCACTATTTCTTTCAGCCCTGCAGACATTCGTCCTGCCTTCGTGGTTTCATAAGTGCAGCGAGGAACATACAGCTGTACCACCAAAACATATTACCCACATTTGACAGATATGATGATGTGGGGTATCTGTGTCATCACACGAAGCACCATGAATGTGTAACGAGCTGATGATGGTGATATTCATGTTTAGACGACTGAGTAGACTACACAGTTTAGTATCGGACTGAAAACTGCCAACTTTCAGCTGTCGTGAGTCGTCTCAGCAGCCAAACAAATGTTTGCAAACTGCCACAAGATGAAATGAGCCAAAGGAAGACTGGCTTAGACTGTTACTTCATGTCTGTTTTGTATAATTAAAGATTCATGCTTGTGTTTTTCAGATCTGGCACAGTGAGGCGATCTAACACCAGTCCAATGGGTTTTCCCAAGGTGGGCTCGGGGTCTCCGAGCTCCGCAGACGTCCCTCAGACTGTGGGCCGCCGCCTCTCCACTGGAAGCTCCCGGCCCTACTCGCCCTCACCTCTCGGTAAGCTTACGTTTAATGACACCTCCCAGACATGAAGGGGACATCTCTCGAGTCTCCTGACAAATCTAAGCTCTTTCTGTGTGCAGTGGGCACCATCCCTGAGCAGCTGGGTCACTGCTGCTGTCACCTACAGAACCAGGAACCCCGCAGCCGCAGTTCTTCAGGAGGTACGTTCTCAGGCTCCCTGCTCGTTCTCAGGGCTATCTCACTCTGTATTGTCCTGTTCCTTTCAGTTTCAGGTGCTGTGGGTACAGTTGTAATGAAAAAGGAGATTCACAGTATACAACCCTTCCCAACAACGATGTGTTTGACATTTAAAAGAAGCAGAATTGACAACAACTGCTGTTCTGAGTTCTGATTCTCTTGCTAGTGACATGACTTAATTTTTGGAAAGGGCATGAGTCACCATGACTCCAGGCCATTTTCAGAGTCTCTGGCTCCGCACATGTCTTACGCCTTGTTCACTGTTTGTGTCAAGAGGTTTGCTGTCATGGTGACCAGGAAGGAGGCTCACTGTCCTAAATGATGAATCAGATTTTAGTGCTTTGTCCCCTGTGTGAAGAGGCACACAAATGAGCAGCACACACTCTGTGGAAGGTTGTAGGGAAAATGGTAGACTTGATGCTAAGCCATGGATGATTACTAACTGGCATTGGTTCTAATCCACTGTGTCTTTAGGTTCCCCCATCCCATCCTCTCAGCTCCTGGGGGCTCGGCTTCAGAGCGCCCCCATTCTTACTGAGGTCTACCAGACCAGGCAGAAGCTCCACAAGCAGCTGTCTGACCCTGTGCAGCCTTCCTCCTCCTGCAGTCACTCCCCGCAGCTTGGCCGTCCCGCCAACCTTGGTTCTTCCCCCACCAAGCTGCTGGGCTCCTCCCCTCGCACGTCTGACTGGCTTCAAAAGTCCCCACTGCCCACAATCATTGGCTCCCCAACTAAAGTGAGTGCCCTTCAGTGAAGAAGTATGCTTTTAGCTGTTAAATTTAGGTTACTTCACCTTTTTGTCTCTTTTTCAGACCATTTCAGCACCATTTAAGATCCCCAAAACACAAGCCTCCTGTAACTTGATGGCGCTGGCAGACAGCCCCCAACCCACAAGGATGCTGGCTGACGCACACGATGTTTGCGGACACCACAGCAACCCCTTCCTCGCCGGGCGACCAGCTGCTCCTGAGGGCAGCCGGACATTTGGCAGGTATAGAAGCACCCAAATCTGCTTCCATTGGAGCTGTTAAATCTGATAAATGCACATATGGACAGTCCAGTGCAGTCACTTACAACATGGACTGTGAGATTCGTCATAAATAAATAAAAAACAGCTGATCAGTTGGTGTATTTATGCAGTGACAATCTTTCACCTGGCTCAATTTCAGACTTCCCGGAAATCTGATTGATTTCCTTTTTACATGAAAGATGTTAAGAGTGGTTTAACTGTGAAAGGATGATGCTGTGCACCTCTGCTGACATCATCTGCACTTTCCTTACAGGTCTGTCAGTACAGGTCGTCTGTCTGACCATCCAATCAGAATCACTCTGGGTGGGCAGCCCTATCAGGGCAGCAGTGACAGCCTGAATACTGAGCGGCCCATGGACACAGGTATGAGCAGATACTCTGCATGTGTGAAATTAGCAACATTGTGTCCAGTTTGAGCCGTGAGAACATCGTTTACAAATAAACGCTTCACTGAACGACAGAAGTAACGAGCACATTTCCTCCTGCCCAAAGCCCCCGCAGGTCCGAGCACGCTCGCTCACGGTGGGTCAGCGAGTCCTCGTACGGTCCTTTTCACTGTGGGTTCACCACCCAAGAGCAGCACTCCTCCAACCTGCAGCCACCTGGGCACCCGATCACGCACCACTTCAGGTGAGGGAAACCCGCCACCTTCTTGCAGAGCTGAGCTTGAGGAGGAAAGCTTAAAATATGTCTGCCATGCTCTCTCCTCTCTGTCCCCTCAGTGGGCTCCAACAGTTCAGCAGGCTCTCTGTGCTCAGTCAGTGGTCGGGTTTATGTCGGCTCTCCTCCGGGCATGGCCATAGGCTCGTCTCCTCCAGGAGGTTACGGAGGTGGGCAGCTGGCCCCTGGGGCAGAGGGGGCACCCAGCAGCCTGCGGTACGTCCCGTATGGGACCTCTCCTCCCAGCCTAGAGGGGTTCATCACCTTTGAAGCCCCAGAACTTCCTGAGGAGACTCTGATGGAGGTGAGAAGTAGGGATTGGTGCCTTACAAGAAGTGGTTGATTCTTTTCATGCAGTGTCTCTTCTCCTCTTCAACATTTCATTGCAATCTTTCTTTCCGTGCTCTAGCGTGAGCACACAGACACCCTGATGCACCTGCGGATGATGCTTTCATTTACCGACTGCATCCTGGAGATGGCGGCGCTTCGAGCCGGGGGGACAGAGCTCGGCATCTCGGCTGCATCCCTCTACCCTCCCCAGGACAGCGTGGTTGTGGACCAGATCAGCCAGCTGAGCAAAGAGTGGGGGTAAGAAACTTAAGTCTGCTCTGATTTTTAAGTAATATAGTTTTTAATATCATGTAATCATAGGGCCCTTTGTTTGTAAACACTTCCCATTTGTCTTACGAGCTGTGGTTGTGCTGCCCCCTACAGGCAGGTGGAGCAGTTGGTGCTTTACATGAAGGCAGCTCAGCTCCTTGCTTCCTCGCTCCATCTGGCCAAAGCTCAGATTAAATCTGCCAAGCTCAACCCTTCCACTGCCGTCAAACAGGGTAAGGACGTTTCGGCTTCCTCGCTGCCTTTTTCCTTTGTATTTTATCTTTATTCGTTTAATAAAGGCTCTCCCTTTATCCTCTCAGTGGTCAAGAGTCTGAATGAGCGCTACAAAAGCTGCATCTCCCTGTGCAGGCAGCTGACCGACAAACTCAACCACTTCTTCTCTGATAAGCAGCGCTTTGTGGACGAAATCAACAGCGTCACCGCAGAGAAGCTCGTCTACAATCACGCAGTGGAGCTGGTGGGTCTCATGTGTATGCAGTGACAAACCTATTGTACAGATAGACTTGGTGCTGGTGAGGCTAATGCGATCGTGTGCGTGCTCCAGGTTCAGTCAGCAGCTCTCGATGAGATGTTCAAGCAGACGGAGGACATAGCCTATCGCTACAGCAAGGCCTCCATGCTCCTGGACGGCCTGTCCAAGATCCTCCAAGACCCCACAGACATCGAAAACGTGATGAAATGTAAGCACGAGCTCACCGTCTTAAGCAGTTGAACTTGGGGGGGATGTTTTACTCAGACGCGTTGAGGATGGCGCTGTGATTCATGAGACATTGCAGCATTTCCTGTGCATTCCACGTTTATCTAATGACTTCTATTAACGAGTTCCTGTTTTGTATCTGTTCCCTGCAGACAAGGCCAGTGTGGACCGCAGGATCTCAGCTCTGTGCTACTGTACTGTCACACTGTACGAGTAGAAGAGCTGGTGAAATCATAGACAGAGGGACCACGTCCTAAGACTGTTGATTACCGTTCCCACAAAGCCCTCATTCCTTGTGTAGCAGTTCAAGCACCTTTCATCGGCTAGGTTCCATCTCTGTTTATCATGACTTCATTTTACCAGCTGCATCGCAGAGTGACCGCATAAATCTACAACCAAAGATGATGGCAGATCCGGAAACAAGACGCTGAACCTGGCTGTAGGTGAACTTGCCCTTTCAGGTGCACTTTTTTATGTCACGATGGTCGACCGCCATCCGACGGAAACACTGGGGATTCGTTTCTACCAGAACAAAGAGGACTCACGGGACCTCGACAGACTCGAGCTCCATAAGAAGTGGCTCATCTTTTCAAATCCTGTCAGTGTCCGTTATTTACTCAGAAGTTCGTTTTGTTATTTATTGGTTCACATGCACATGGATTCTCCCTGAAAACCTCAAGTATTGGAGTGGAAGGAGCGTGTTGTTGTTCGCTGTAACAGAGCTAACTCTGTGGTTTTAACATTAAACTGTTACAGACAGCTGGAGAGCTCTGTGTCTGGGGGGGAGGAACATCTAATTTGTGATTGCTTTGTTTTTATGTTTCTTGTATTTTTAGCTCATGCACTTTACCGTTGAGAGGAGGAGGAGGAGGAAGGTGGAAACGTGATCACTTCTGCTCCGAGCCTCAAAATCGACCTGCTGTGTGTGGGATGATCATCAAGCTGCTGTAAAGCCACAGCTTTAATCATGATCTATTTATCTGAGTGCAGCTCAGTCTGTGTAGTGTGACACAGATTGGAGCTTGATGTCACTGGGAGTCATCCTGATTCTGGCATGGGAATTTCCTCTGCTTAGAGTGGCTTGGTGCGTAGGAATATTCGGTTCCTGCAGCTTCTACAAATGTCTTTGTTCAGTCTGTGATTGTTCCCAACCTTCTGGAAGTGTTACACTAAATCTTTGGATTTCAGGTACACTAACTGTATGTTGCATGTGACGCATTCAGGCTGATTTTCAAACTAATAGCTAAAATACAAAACGTCAGCGTTTGCATAGAAAGCTGAAACCTTTGGATCATGCCACTCACAGCATGAGGGATGGAGGCTAATGTGTGGTGGCGGCAGATATCCAAAAGAAACCCAGAACTTGAGTGGATCAGAGACTCTGTCACCACTGCCTCGCTGAGCAGCCGGTCGGGTGTCCACTTTACACCTCGATGGATTTAAACTGAATGGTCATATTTACTTGACAAGTTACCTTAATAACATGTTTCCTTAGACTAAAAACAAACTACAGCTTTTTATGCTTCGTCAGAATCTGTAGCTTTTTTTGAGTAAACACAAACTCCATGTTTGCAGACTTGTATATATTTTATTGTGGAGCATGTGATTATTCCCTTAGCCTCTTTTTGAGAGGAGGGTGAGTGTGTGGGAGAGGGCGTGGATATCAAACGCCCTGCCTGTCAGTCAAAGAGCACAAATCTTTATATGTAGATAGATGAATTTGTATTCAAGTCTGCCAAGGGTTTGATAAGGAAACCCTCCTTGGGCACAACAGGAGTGTGCCAAAGACTACAATAAAACTTCTGGCAGCTCCAAATCTTTCCAGAGAACTCTTTTTACCAGGACTGTTCATTGTTGAGGTCATGTTTGTTCAGCGCTCCCGAGTGAGCGCAATGTCTTCAGATTTCATTCTCCTGATTTTGTGAGACTTGATTTGTCACAATCCACATCGTCCCGCCCCCCCGTCAAGTCCTCACGGGGTATGTACTGTATGTACGAGCATATATAAACACACGTGCACTTGCCAGGTGTGCTTTAAGGCCAGTAGTATCCAGTCAGCATGGAAAGGAGGTGCCTTCTTGTGAAAGCAGACACAGGCCTACTCCTCTGTACAGGTGTGAATACATTCTTTGTATAACGGCGGTCTCTGGACTGTTCCTCCGATGTACTGTTCTCGTTTTCTTTTCTAGACACGTCTGGGTTTCGGTTTTCCCTCATCCCTGTCATGGGCGCTCTGAGCCACATAAAGCCTTTTCTGCATTAAGGGTGAAGAGGGATAAATAAGGCGAGCCACCTGAAACTTTGTACCATTCTGAACTACGAGTAAAACTGAGATATTTTAGGTAAAGCATGGGTACCACGTCTGCATTTTACCCTGTACAACCTCTAGGATGTGGAATGTATGTATCCTGTCGTTCTGCGCCTCTCCAGCTTGATCTCAATGCATTTTGGAAGCCCCCACCATCAGACCCTGATGATGAACACCAGTTTTTCCACGTTTAACATTATACTCGTCTGTCACTGGGGGGTCTCTCTTTGTTCTTTATGGAACTGAAATGCAGTTTTTGTTATTAAAAAGAGAAGGAAAAGTGAACCTGTGTCACTGCGCTGTCTTTAATCTTAGTTCTGATTTTAAATGTACAATTTTATTTCTGTCATTTCTGTTTTTAACAAGAAAAATCAGTTTCCTAAATCGCAAAGACTGCAACGTAACAATCTCTCAGATTAATCCTTAAAAATATAACGACTCGAACTAACAAATGACAAATTACTTGGACTACTGTGCAACTGAATTTACAAATGTGACTTTTCGATCCTAAATTCAGTCATTTAATTTACATCGTTTTAAATGATTAATTAACATTTGCTTAATTAACTGACCCATGACCCAAGACACCTGACTCAAGGGAGAAACTGGTGCAGTCGACACATAACAGACAACTCTGATAACAGAATAGAATTCAACTTTATTGTCATTGCACATGTCACAAGTACAAGGCAACGAAATGCAGTTTGCATCCATCAAATGCTTTAGCCATGATATAGATATATTACAATATATATTAGCAATAATATAGGGTATATAGATATATTACAGAAATGGGTGTGTTATAGGTGCCAAGTCTGCACCAATGAGCTATTAGATGAAATCCTGCCATATTTTGACACTGTGTGCAGTGTCCTTAAAACATTTGACAAAATTGGACAAGTGGAGGACAAGAGAGGAACCGACACATCCACTATAAACAGCAGGCAATCAATACCTGAAAGTCATGCCATTAAGAAATAGGGTGGAAAAAATCCTGCAAAGACCTGACACAGAGATGCAGCCGGCCCTTCAGTTGAGCCCTCTAGTGTTCACTGAAGCATAATCAGAAATGGTCTGAGGTACAGGGTGATTGTGAAGGAGCCATTCTTAAGAAAGGGAACTGGTTAATGAGAATCAGTGGCAGTAGGTCTCATGAATCTAAGTATGACATTTTTGGTTCAATTTGTCATCAGTATGTATCAGGGGTGGGCAATTCCAGGCCACGAGGGCCGGTGTCCTGCAGGTTTTAGATCTCACCCTGGGTCAACACACCTGAATCACATGATTAGTTCATTACCAGGCATCTGGAGAACTTCAAGACATGTTGAGGAGGTCATTTAAATCAGCTGTGTTGAATCAAAGACACGAGCCCTTGAAGCCTGGAGTTGGACACCCCTGCTCTAGACAACACCGCTCATCCTCCTCTGAACCAACCTATGACTGTGTAACATAGAGGGCTGTCAGTTCACATTAAGTCTAGGCCAGGGGTGTCGAACTCCAGGCCTCGAGGGCCGGTGTCCTGCAGGTTTTAGATCTCACCCTGGGTCAACACACCTGAATCAAATGATTAGTTCATTACCAGGCCTCAGGAGAACTTCAGGACATGCTGAGGAGGTCATTTAGCCATTTAAATCAGCTGTGTTGGATTAAGGACACATCTAAAACCTGCAGGACATCGGCCCCCGAGGCCTGGAGTTCGACACATGTGGTCTAGGCAGTAACGATAGTTTAAGCCAGCAAATTTAGAAATCCACATGAGTACCTGAAAATGCTATAAAAACTCACTAATCCCACGACTCACTCATTTGCACAGCTAAATGTCGCCCTCTGGGACAAATACTCCTGTGAAATTTTTCCACAACCCGAAAAACAAACAGAATAAAACATTCCTATGGAAAAAACACCCTGCCTCTTGGTTTAACCTGATCAGGTTAGATATGAAATGACCATACCAACCATAAAGGTCAGGAAAAGCTGGGCAGCCCCCTTCCCAATCACCTGACTTCCATAGAGGCTTAGAACAGAGAAACAATGGTAAGTGTGACAAAAGGCGCAAAAAAACGTGGAAAAGTGAAACAATGTAACCTTCACAATAGCAAATGAACACATGGACAGAATATGCTTTGGTGTAAAGAGTTAATATTTATGAACAAGTTGTGAAAATATTAAGACAATCCCTTCTCTGTGGAGTGGGACAGGAAGGCCTCAGAAGGCCCAGTCCTTCTGTGGCAGTGACATCCACGAGCAGTTCTCTGAATAGTTGTTAGGCAATGTTCATTGTAAGGCTGCATTTAGGACCTCAGTCTCATTAAACTGGAAGATTGTGCTGCTACAGTGGCGTCAAATGACAGGAATGAGAAGTGTGGGATCCTCCAAAGTAGACCTCAGACATGTTTCAGGAGCAGCTGGTGCTCCTTATGCTCTCGTTTCTTTCCGCACTACTGCCATCTACTTATTCAAGATCTTTTGTGTTCTATTTTTTAAGCAAAACTTTCACTTAAATGGTTTAATTAGTTGTTTTGTTCTTTGAAAAATAAAATAAAACATTACAAAACAAATTTCACACTTTTGTCATAGGCGCTTTTCATAGAACACCGTGTTTTCTACACTTTCTACTTTATTTATGTCTCCCTGTCGACAGGGTCTGCCAGTCTTTCTGATAAGAAATTCAATACCTGTAGATCAACCTTTCCAAATCTGACCGACAAGCCTGTGAAATAGTGATGTGCGAATCATGAACGAACCGTTCAGTACTCGAGAATCACTTTACTGACTTGTGAATCATGATTCACAAGTCCAACTGACTCATTCACTGACTCGTCCCTTTTGCTGTTAGCAAACTAATTTCATTAGTAGAAATATATCTAGCTTATAATTAAAATTGTGGGGAAAACAGCCAGTTTCTTAACAGAAACGTTTCTGCTCTGAACTGGAAGAAAACCCCCCAAGTAGAAGCTCACATCAAGACAATAGTTTCTCAGCTCACAGTAGCATCGCTCTGCTAACATGCTAACAACACATTTGAGTTACTCACCCCTTCCCTTCCTGAGCTGAATCATAGCATGAACGAATCACTCAGGACTCACTCACCC